>NC_057814.1:559377747-559647660 GCF_018294505.1 Triticum aestivum
GGTGGAGCGGGGGAGGGTGCGGGGGGTCGGCTACAATCGAGAAATACAATCGAGTGTCCATGAAATTTAAAAACATTCATGAGTTCAAAAAGTGCCCATGAAATACAATCGAGAAATGAAGGCTACAATTTAAATACAATCGATCTTAGCTAGCTATCTGTTCACAATCTTCTTGCCCTTATTTTTCGTAAATGGAGTTCTTCTCTTGAACGGACGTCCTTTAGGTAGGGTGGTCCTGCTTCTTCTTGTGGTGTATGCCAATACTTCATCGTCGTCGTCATGTTCCATCTTCGGGTTGCCGTACTTGTCGAAGTCTTGCTCATTGGCGACTCCATCCATTCCGATGATCTTCCTTTTGCCTCTCCTCACGACAACACGACTGGGCTTTGATGGGTCGGTAATGAAGAAGCATTGGTCCACTTGGAAGCCAGTACCCATGGCTCATTTTTCGCGGTGACGTTCGTGCCTGCGGTCTTGGATTTGGCTTCGGGTATAACCATGGTGGTGAAATACCGGTCTTCTTTTATGACGCTCTTGGCCCATCTGACACGGAACATCGGGACCTTCTCTCCAGCGTAGCTCAGCTCCCAGATCTCCTCGATCCTTCCGTAGTATCTATCCTTGTCGTTACCGGTGTAGGATTCCATCGTTACCCCGGAGTTCTGATAACCATCGCTCTTCATGTCCTTGTCCTCGGTGTAGAATGTGTAGCCGTTGATATCGTACGCCTCATACGTCATCAGGTTGTGCTCGGCGCCCTGTGAAAAGGCGAATATGAGTTGTTCTTCCGCGGAAGAATCCTCATGTAAAGGGTACGACAGAAGCTTCCGCTTGAACCAACGCGTGAAACATGAGTTGTGCTCTTTGATTATATCTCCGTCTGTCCTCTGTTGGCCTCGGTCATTGTACGTCTTCTCAGTAAAGGTTTTGTGCTCTACCACCCAAGGATCGACCACGTCTATGTGTTGTAGCGCGACTAGGTTTGCTCTTTCAAAGTCGGCGAGTCGACCATCGAAGTAGACATGCATTTCGCGGCGACCCTCACGGTGACCCCATCCAGCGAGCCTGCCGAGGTGCCTGTTGACGGGCAGACCAACGGGGTTCTCGATGCCTAGATAATTCGTGCAGTAGGAGATGCACTCTTCGGTCAGAAAGCCCCTGGCTATGCTTCCCTCTGGACGTGACATGTTGCGAACGTATCCTTTGATGACACCATTCATCCTTTCGAACGGCATCATGCTGTGCAGGAACGTCGGCCCGAGTTGGATGATATCCTCCACGATATGGACCAGCAGATGCACCATAATGTCGAAGAATGCGGGAGGGAAGTACATCTCAAGCTCGCATAGTATCACCACGATCTCTTCCTGTAGCCTTCTGAGTTGCCTCACGCCAACCGACTTCCAAGAGATGACGTCGAAAAAGTTGCATAGGCCAAATAGCGTTTCACGGACGTGCGCGTCCATGATCCCACGGATTGCAACTGGAAGTATCTGCGTCATCAGCATGTGACAGTCGTGAGACTTCATCCCGCTGAACTTCTGCTTCACTGAGTCTAGGTATCTGCTTATCTTCCCCGCGTAACCGTAAGGAAGTTTTACTCCTACGAGGCAGGTGAAAAACTGATCGATCTCCTCCTGACTTAGAGTGAAGCACGCGGGAGGGAAGTCATTTCCGGTCTTCTTGGCCTTTTTGCCTTTGCGACGACTTTCCGTGTCCTGCTTCGCCTCATCATCATCATCATCATTAGCGTGAAGCTCCTCCCTGATGCCCATTGATTTCAAGTCTGCCCTTGCTTTCGGCCCATCTTTGGTCCTCTCTGGCATGTTGAGCAGGGTACCAAGCAGACTCTCGCACACGTTCTTCGTGATATGCATGACATCAAGGCTGTGATTCACACGGTGGATCTTCCAGTACGGCAAGTCCCAGAAAACAGACCTCGTTTTCCATACCTTCAGCAGTGGCTCTGGCGCCTTTCGCTTCTTTCCCGGCTCTGGCGCCTTTTGCTTCTTTCCCGGCAGTGGGCAATCTTTCCAATTTTTCAACAGCTCGTCTATTTCCTCGCCGCTCCTCGTACGCGGGCGTCTTCGGGGTTCGGTTTCACCATCGAACAGATCCTTGCGTTTCCTCCACGGGTCATCGTCGCGAAGCCACCTTCGATGTCCCATGAACACGGTTTTCGAAGACCCGGGATCTCTATCTAGCTGGCGATACGTTGTGTCATCCATGCACCTGACACATCCAGAAAATCCGTGGACCACCTGCCCCGCGAGATATCCGAAACCGAGATAGTCGTGCACCGTCGTGAGCAGTGCGGCTCTCATAGGGAAATATTCTTTCTCTGCGGCGTCCCACGTATTGGCTGGCGTTTCCACAGCGTGTCTAGCTCCTCTTCCAGCAGCCCCAGATACAGATTGATGTCGTTCCCTAGTTGTTTCGGCCCTTCAATTAGCATACTCATGTGAATGTACTTCCTCTTCATGCACAACCAGGGGGGAAGGTTGTACATCCACACAAACACAGGCCAGGTGCTATGTGTGCTTCTCTGGCTGCCAAACGGATTGACTCCATCGGTGCTCGCGCCCAGCACGATGTTCCTTGGATCGTTCCCAAATTCTGGGTGTTCGAAGTTCAACGCTTGCCACTGGCTCCCATCCTTAGGGTGACTCAGCATCTTGTCTTTTTTATTTATCTCCGGATCATTTGCGTCATCTTCTCGCTTCTTCTCCTCCCTATCCGCGTGCCAACGCAGGAGCTTTGCTACCTTAGGGTCCACGAAATACCGCTGCAGACGAGGAGTGATCGGAAAGTACCACACCACTTTTCGAGGAGCTTTCTTCCTCTTCTTGTATCGAGTGACGCCGCACACCAGACATATGGTAGACTCCGTGTGCTCGTCCCGATAAATGATGCAATTGTTCATGCACACATGGTATTTCACGTGTGGTAAATCCAGAGGACACACGATTTTCTTCGCCTCCTCGAAACTGGTCGGGCACTTGTTCCCCTTGGGAAGACGTTCGTGCCAGAATGACATGTTCTCGTCGAAGCATGCGTCGGTCATTTTGTGCTTTACCTTCATCTCCAGAGCCATGAGCGTTACTTTCAGGCGGGTATCCTCGGGCCTGCATCCTTCATACAATGGAGTAACCGCGTCTATCTCCAGTTGATCCAGCTTGGCTTTCTCTCGGGCGGCAACTCTTGCGTTATCCGTCTGCTTGAGAAGCAGCTCTTGAATATGAGGGTCCTGCACCCAGCCCATCGATGGTCCATCGTCGTCTGCTCCGCCGGCATCTTCATCTTCATGATCATGCCCTTCGTCTGCTCCCGCATCTTCCTCATCATCATGTCCGGCATCTTCTACATGATGACTGTGTACAGCATCACCGTCGTGATCATGTCCTGGAGATTCTTCGTCTTCTCGCCCGCCCGAGCCGCGGTGGTTGTCTTGCTGCCCATCCTCATTTCTTGCCCGTCCCCCATGGACGACTTCATAGTCATCTTCATCACCTTGCCACCGATAGCCATCCATGAAACCACGCAAGAGCAGGTGGTCCCGCACCTGCCCGGAATCCGGGTCCGCAATAAGGCTCTTCAGCTTGCATCTTCGACACGGACATCTTATCTTCGTCTCGTTCTTTTCAAGCATCTCGGCCTTCACGGAGCTCAAAAACCTATTCACGATGCCTTCGGTCATCGTGCGGACCATGGTCACCTGCGGGGTAGAGCAAAACGATATTTTAGAACCAAGAAAAAATTTGGCATGACTTTCCCTAAAAATAGGACCAAAAAGAATGCATAGTGCCAAAATTCTCGCCGAAACGGAAATGAATCAACATTCCGGCAAAATATTGGCAACTATCGCATTTCAAATACCGGTACCTGCAAACACAAACATATATGCAACACCACAAACATATGCAACACCACAAACATACATAGATCTAGCTAGGACATAAAAAGTGCATGTGCACGTTGTTGGAGGGAGAACAACATAAAGATAGCTTCCCCCTTACTTACCTATCAAAAAAAGGGGCTTTAACCACGTAATTTGGATGAATTTATGGTGCAAATGAGGTGAGGAGGAGGAGGCAGCCGAGACAAGCTTGGAGGAGGGAGGAGAGAATGAAGTGGGGAAAGTGAGTGGGTAGGTGTGGCTGTCCAAAATATCTAGCTCGTCCCAGGTTACTAATGGCGCACTAATGGCGCACCACCACATAATGCGCCATTAGTAACCCTGGTTACTAATGGCGCACCTGCTGGTGGTGCGCCATTAGTAGTTTTGCAAAAAAAACACTAATGGCGCACGGGGGAGCCGTGCGCCATTACTAGCTTAAACTAGTAATGGCGCACTGCCCCAGGTGCGCCATTAGTAGTTTTGCAAAAAAGTAAAAAATAAAAAATATTTTAGTGGCGCACTGTGCTGCTGGTGCGCCATTACTAGTTACAACTAGTAATGATGCACTATGTCCTGGTGCGCCATTAGTATGTCTGGCAAAATAAAAAAAATTTGTTACTAATGGCGCACCGTTTGTCTGGTGCGCCATTAGTGTCTTTCACACTAATGGCGCACCAGCACATGGTGCGCCATTGCTATATAGCAATGGCGCACCACATGTCTGGTGCGCCATTAGTGGCCATTCCATCTATAGCCCTTTTCCTAGTAGTGATACCCTTAACCCCGAGGGTGAACTACTCCCTCCTCGTCATGGAGAGCGCCGGGATGATGAAGATGGCCACCGGTGATGGATTCCCCCTCCAGCAGGGTGCCGGAACAGGGTCCCGATTGGGTTTTCATGGATACAGAGGCTTGCGGCGGGGGAACTCCCAATCTAGGTTATGTTCTGGAGGTTTTGGGATTTATAGGAGGTGTTGGCGTCGGGGACAAGTCGGGGAGGGGGCCACGACCGACGACAAGGACGGAGGGCGCGCCCTCTACCCTTGTGGTGGCCTCAGGACTCCTCTTCAATAACTTTTCGTTCCAGTATTTTTTATATTTTCCAAAAATATTCTCCGTGAATTTTTAGGTCAATTGGACTCCGTTTGATATTCCTTTTCTGCGAAACTCAAAAATAATGAAAAAACAGAAACTAGCACTGGGCTCTAGGTTAATAGGTTAGTCCCAAAAATAATATAAAATAACATATAAAACATCCAAGATGGATAATATAATAGCATGGAACAATAAAAAAATATAGATACATTGGAGACGTATCATAGATTACCCCCTCAACTCAGTGAGACTAGTGCTTTAATTCCAAAGAAGAACTTGAGTGTTCAATCTCAGGATTTTAGATCCATCAGTCTTGGTAATGTTATTTAGAAGATTATTGCTAAATCCCTAACAAATTGCATCAAACTCCATTTGCCCAATAGAATTCTGGACACTCGATAGACTTTTGTTGAAGGTAGAAGAACCACTACAATGTCAACATTGCCCAAGAGGTCACTCGGTCCTTTTCGCTCTCAAGTTGGAAACATCAGAATTTTATGTTTAAAATTGATCTTGCTACAGCCTTTGATAGACTTGAATGGGAAATCCTTTTCAATGCCCATAGGAAACAAGGTTTTAGTAATCATTTTGTCCATCTTATTTTTGCTTGCATTTCTAATTCTAAATTCTCTGCATTGTTAATGTGAATCTTCATGACCATTTCAGAGGGTCTAGAGGTATAAAGCAAGAGTGCCCTTTGTCGCCTTATTTGTTCTTCATAGCCATAAACGAGATGGCTGTAGGGTTACAAGACAAACTTCAAAGAAGAAATCTGCAAGGAATAGTCCTGGGTCCAAACTACCCTCCCATTTATTCCTTAATGTTTTACAGATGATTTGATAGTTTGTGGTCCAGCTACTCAAGAATAAACTGATGTCTACTACGCAACCTTCTTCTTGTAGACTCGTGTTGGGCCTCCAAGCGCAGAGTTTTGTAGGACATTAGAAAATTTCCCTCAAGTGGATGACCTAAGGTTTATCAATCCGTGGGAGGCGTAGGATGAAGATGGTCTCTCTCAAACAACCCTGCAACCAAATAACAAAGAGTCTCTTGTGTCCCCAACACACCCAATACAATGGTAAATTGTATAGGTGCACTAGTTCGGCGAAGAGATGATGATACAAGCGTAATATGGATAGTAGATAAAGGTTTTTGTAATCTAAAAATAGAAAAACAGCAAGGTAGCAAGTGGTAAAAGTGAGCGAAAACGGTATTGCAATGCTTGGAAACAAGGCCTAGGGTTCATCTTTCACTAGAGCAAGCTCTCTCAACAATGATAACATAATTGGATCATATAACAATCCCTCAACATGGAACAATGAGTCACTCCAAAGTCACTGATAGCGGAGAACAAACGAAGAGATTATTGTAGGGTACGAAACCACGTCAAAGTTATTCTTTCTGATCGATCTGTTGGGCTATTCCTATAAGTGTCACAAACAGCCCTAGAGTTCGTACTAAAATAACACCTTAAGACGCACATCAACCAAAACCCTAATGTCACCTAGATACTCCAATGTCACCACAAGTATCCGCGGGTTTGATTATACAATATGCATCACACAATCTCAGATTCATCTATTCGAACCAACACAAAGAACTTCAAAGAGGGCCCAAAAGTTTCTACCAGAGAGTCAAGACGAAAACGTGTGCCTGATGACCCACAAGTATAGGGGATCAAATGTAGCTCTTTTCGATAATTAAGAGTGTCGAACCCAACGAGGAGCAGGAGGAAATGACAATTGGTTTTCAGCAAGGTAATGTCTGCAAGTGTTAAAATTGTAAGTAACAGAGTAGTTTGATAGACAGATAATATTGTAATGAGAAAGTAATGATAGTAGTAACAAAAGTGCAGCAAGGTAGCCCAATCCTTTTGAGGCAAAGGACAGGCCAAAATGGTCTCTTATAGTAAGCAAAGAGTTCTTGAGAGTACACGGGAATTTCATCTAGTCACTTTCATCATGTTGGTTCGATTTGTGTTCGCTACTTTGATAATTTGATATGTGGGTGGACCGGTGCTTAGGCGCTGTTCTTACTTGAACAAACCTCCTACTTATGGTTAACCCCCTCGCAAGCATCCGCAACTACGAGAAAAGTGTAAAGAATAAATTCTAACCATAGCATTAAACTTTTGGATCGAATCGGTCCCTTACGGAATAGCGCATAAACTAGGGTTTAAGCTTCTATCACTCTCGGAACCCATCATCTAATAACCACTCCAAAATGCATTCCCTTAGGCCCAAATATGGTGAAGTGTCAGGTAGTCGATGTTCACATGACACCACTAAGGGAATCACAACATACATACTATCAAAATATCGAACACATATCAAGTTCACATGATTACTTACAACATGATTTCTCCCGTGACCTCAAGAACAAAAGTAACTACTCAGAAATGATAATCATGCTCAAGATCAGAGGGGTATTAAATAGCATATTGGATCTGAACATATAATCTTCCACCAAATAAACCATATAGTAATCAACTACAAGATGTAATCAACACTACTAGTCACTCACAAGCAACAATCTATAGTTCTGGTACAAAGATTGAACTCAAGAGATGAACTAGGGTTTGAGAGGAGATGGTGCTGTTGAAGATGTTGATGGAGATTGCCCTCCCCAAGATGGGAGAGTTGTTGGTGATGATGATGACGATGATTTCCCCCTCCGGGAGGGAAGTTCCCCCGGCAGAATCGCTCCGCCGGAGGGCAAAAGTGCTCCTGCCCAAGTTCCGCCTCGAGACGGCGGCGCTCCGTCCCGAAAGTCCTCTCCTTATTTTTTTCTAGGTCAAAAATGACTTATATACCAGAAGATGGGCACCGGAGGTGGGCCTGGGTGAGCACAACCCACCAGGGCGCGCTTGGGCTCCCTGGCGCGCCCAGGTGGGTTGTGCCCACCTGGCGGGCCCCCTTTGGTACTTATTGGCTCCAATATTCCTCACATATTCCATAAAAATCTCTGTGAAGTTTCAGCTTGTTTGGAGTTGTGCAGAATTGGTGGTCTAACGTAGCTTTTCCAAGTCCAGATTTCCAGCTGCCGGAATTCTCCCTCCTTGTGTAAACCTTGCATATTATGAGAGAAAAGGCATTGGAATTACTCCAAAAATCATTATTATGCATAAAAACATCATAAATAATAGTAGGAAAATATGATGCAAAATGGACGTATCAACTCCCCCAAGCTTAGACCTCGCTTGTCCTCAAGCGAAAACCGAAATCGAAAAACATGTCCACATGCTTAGAGAGAGAGATAGGTGTCGATAAAAACAAAATACGGACATAGAAGCATCATGTAGATTATTATAACAGCAACAAAATTAAACATAAAACTTTTATCATAGACTTCTCGCGAATAGGTAACAATTCATCACACAATTGAAGTATAAAACATAAACTCTCTTAGGAACCAACAAACTATGTTCTCAGTCAACTTTGCAACTACAATTCATCATCTTTTCAGGAAGGGTCATGTATCGGAGCCTTTAGGCAAGTCCACATACTCAACCATCATATAGTCTTCTATGATTGCTAACACTCACCGCATACACATGAGAAAAACGTTTCAACCGGACACATAGAAAGATAGGGGCTTATAGTTTCGCCTCCCAACGTACTCACCTCAAGGGTGATGTCAACAATAATAACTCATGCCACCCATATTCAACTGGACTGATGTGCCTAGATCTTTCCTCACCACATGATGCTTGCCAAAGGAGAAAAATAAAAAGGAATAGATAGAAGAAACTTTGACTCTTGCATAGAAGTAAATACATAAAAGTAAAAGATAAGCCCTTCGCAGAGGGAAGCAGAGGTTGCCATGCGCTTATTTGTTTGTATGCTCAACCCCTTAGTGCAAAATAAAGTCACGTTGTATTGCCCCTTGTGATGGCAACCTTTATTATGCAGTCTGTCGCTTTTATTCTTCACCATCACAAGTTCGTACAATGCTCAATTTTCTCTTACACTAAATGATCTCACAATTTTAGAAGCAATTTTTATTGCCTTATTGCACCGATGACAACTTACTTGAGGAATCTTGCTCAATCCCTAGGTAGGTATGGTGGACTCTTGAAAATAAGATTTGGGTTTAATGGTTTTTGGATGCACAAGTAGTATCTCTACTTAGTGCGGAATTTTTGGCTAGCAAAGATAGGGGCAAGCACCACATGTTGAAGGATCTATGACAATATAACTTCTATGTGAATATGAACAAACATAAATCATTACGTTGTCTTCCTTGTCCAACGTCAACAATTTTGGCATATAATATTTTGATGGGGGCTCACAATCACAAAAGATTTCTAGGATAGTGTATTTATATGTGAATCTTCTCTTCCCTTATTAATTCTTTCATGAGTTGCATCATTTACCAACACTATGTTTGTCAGTCTCTTATAAAATTTCCTACTTATACTTTTCCTTATGTGGTGTTATCACTTACCATAAGATTGGCATATGATCTTTTTAATTTATTTCCTTTCTTTTATCACAACATGAAAATAAAGAAAGCAAAAACTCAAACTAAACTTTATTATATATCTCGCACATGATTACAAGGATAGATCACTAAGCAAGCTCTCGAAAAGAAAGGATCAAACTAAACTTTTATTCATCTAAAGCAAAAGATCGAACTAAATTAAGTAAAGGCAAAAGATATGGGGTGATACGATACCGGGGCACCTCCCCCAAGCTTGGCGGAAGCCAAGGGGAGTGCCCATACCCGAAACTCAATTTTCTTTGGGTGATGAAGAAGAAGGTGGTGGTGATGGAGTGGAGGATTTGTCCTTCTTCCTCAGGTTTCCATGGTAGAGGTCCACCATCGTAAGAGGAAGAATGAGTCTCACGGGTCCTGCAACTGGCAGCCAAACTCATACCTTTAAACCTCGCCTCATATTCAAAGACTTGGTTTTGAAGATCATAGATCTAGCTTTGGAGGAAGTTGATTTGCTCGTTGAGGGTGAAGATGATTGATACGTCTCCAACGTATCTATAATTTAGGAAGTATTCATGCTATTATTTTACCATTCTTGGGTGTTTTACAATCATTTTATGGCAACTTTATATCATTTTTTGGGACTAACCTATTGACCCAGTGCCCAGTGCCAGTTGCTGTTTTTTGCTTGTTTTTTACATCACAGGAAATCAATATCAAACGGAGTCCAAACGCAACGAAACTTTACGGAGATTTTTTTGGACCAGAAGGAACCCAATGGGCCAGAGCTGCACATGGGGGGGGGGGGTGCCCCGAGGGGAGCACAACCCACCATGGCGCGCCAGGGCCCCCTGGCATGTCCAGGTGGTTTGTGCCCACCTCGGTGGCCTCCCGCACCCCCTCTTTGCCCTATAAATTCACAAATATTCCAAAACCCTTCGGGGTAGCCCTAGATCAGAAGTTCAGCCGGCGCAAGGCTCTGTAGCCACCGAAAACCAATCTGGACCCCGTTCCGGCACCCTGCCGAAGGGGTGAATCATCTCTGGTGGCCATCTTCATCATCCCGGCGGCCACCACGATGAGGAGGGAGTAGTTCTAGCTCGGGGCTGAGGGTATGTACCAGTAGCTATGTGTTGTATCTATTTCTCTCTCGTGTTCTTGAGATGGAACGATATTGATGTAACGCGGGCTTTGTTAACATAGATGAATCATATGGGGTATTTACCCTCTCTATCTTGTATTGAGTTTTCCCTTTGAAGTTGTCTTATAGGATTGAGTCTTTAAGGATTCGAGAGCACTTAATATGTGTTTTGCATGAGGATATCTGTAGTGACATTGGGTTATCCAATTGAGTTACTTGATGTGTATTATTGTGATCAAGTTGCAGGTTCCGTGACTTTAGAGCCCATGCACAGGGGTTGGCACACGTTCTCATCTTGACTTTCCGATAGATACTTTGGGGCACTCCTTGGGAATCAAATAGATAAATCTAAAATTGTGTGATGCTTATCGTATAATCAAACCCACGTATACTCGCGGTGACATTGGGATATCTAGGTGACATTATGGCTTTGGTTGATTTGCATCTTAAGGTGTTATTCTAAAGAATAGCTTTGTGGTGGTTTCGTGCCCGACAACAATTTCTATATAACAAGTAATTTTGGAGTGAACTCTATGCCGCACTTGAGGGATTTACATATGATTCAACTATGTCAACACTGTTGGGAGATCACACTAGTGAAAGTATGGACCCTAGGCCTTGTTTTTAAGCATTGCAATACCGTTTTTGTGCCCGTTTATTATTTGCTACCTTGCTGTTTTTATTTATTCAGATTATAAAAATATATTTCTACCATCAACATTACACTTTTATCACTATCTCTTCGCCAAACTAGTGCACCTATACAATTTGCCATTGTATTGGGTGTGTTGGGGACACAAGAGATTTCTTGTATTTGATTGCAAGGTTGTTCGAGAGAGACCATCTTCATCCTACACCTCCCACGGATTGATAAACCTTAGGTCATCCACTTGAGGGAAAATTGCTACTGTCCTACAAAACTCCGCACTTGGAGGCCCAACACGAGTCTACAAGAATAAAGTTGCGTAGTAGACATCAACGATGTCCTTCCTGGACTTGCCATCCACCTTGAGATCACGGGTAAGGTCCGTAATAATGAGGTGATTGGCATTGAGTCCACGCTCCACCATCCCCTTGCACCGTAAGACTTATTGCTCCATAGCTTCAAGCCTGGCCTCCACGGTTCCCGTCCCCTTGGGTCCTTGCACATCGCAGATGTGCAGCACCCCCTCATGCGTCTGGATGGCCTGAGGGTGCTACACCACCTCCCTCAAATATGGGTTGATGACGTTCTTGAAGAACTTGTCCTTGGAGGAGCTTGAAGCAGCCATGGTAGATGGGATCTAACAAAAAATAGCAAAGAAAAGAAAACAGGAGATTTCTCCGTGATACAGTGGTCAATGAGTTCAGGGGGTATATAAAGATCTTTTATCTTGGGAAACAAGCAAAAGGAAGAAAAATGGAGTCCGGAAGGTGCCCCAGGTGGGCACAACCCACCTGGGTACGCTTCCTGGAAGTTTCTTATTTTCCTAATTTTCTAAATATTCCAAAACTGACAAAAAATATTTTTGCGGATTTTTCGGAGTCCGTTTACTTACCGTATCACGTACCTCCTCTTTTTTCACGATTCCGGAGTGTTCCTCTGGTGTCAATGTTTGGATAATATTACTTTTTTAATGGGCATACCTGAGATATAATGTTTTATTCGTTGCCCATTGACAACCTTCGGGTTAGTACCTTCGGCATTATTTATTTTGATAGTTCCAGACCGATAAACCTCCTCGATAACATAGGGTCCTTCCCATTTGGAGAGGAGTTTGCAAAGAACCTGAAACGAGAGTTGTACAAAAGAATATATTCTCCAACTTTGAACTCACGCTTTTGAATTCTTTTATCATGCCATGTTTTAACTTTTTCTTTAAATAATTTCGCATTTTCATAATCTTGGGTTCTCCATTCATCTAATGAGTTAATATCAAATAACCTCTTTTCACCAGCAAGTTTGAAATCATAATTGAGTTCTTTGACTGCCCAATATGCTTTATGTTCTAACTCAAGAGGCAAGTGGCAAGCTTTTCCATAAACCATTTTATAAGGGGACATACCCATAGGATTTTTGTATGCTGTTCTATAAGCCCAAAGTGCATCATCTAATTTCTTAGACCAATTCTTCCAGGACCTATTGACAGTCTTTTGCAAAATTAATTTTATTTCTCTATTGCTAAGTTCAACTTGACCACTAGACTGAGGATGATAGGGTGATGCAATTCTACGGTTAACATCATACTTGGCAAGTATTTTGCAGAAAGCACCATGAATAAAGTGTGAACCACCATCAGTAATTAAATATCTACGGACTCCAAACCTTGGGAAAATAACTTCCTTAAGCATTTTAATAGAGGTGTTGTGATCAGCACTACTGGTTGGAATAGCTTCTACCCGTTTAGTAACATAATCAACAGCAACCAAAATATATGTATACCCATTAGAGGAAGGAGAAGGTCCCATGTAATCAAATCACCAAACATCAAATGGTTCAATAGCAAGTGAATAATTCATAGGATTTTCTTGACGCTTACCGATATTACCTATTCTTTGACACTCATCACAAGATAAGACAAACTTATAACTAGAGAAAACCTTATACACAGAATCTTACCAGCAGCGTGGTTTAAAAACAAACGCTACTGCTAATTAGCAGTAGTGCGCTGTAGAAGACCGCGCTACTAATAGCCCAGTAGCAGTAGCGCGCTAGGTGCAAAGAGAGCAACTACTACAATTGCCAGGGCGTTGCCTCTAGGCTAGGTATATTAGTAGCGCCCTTTTCATGGACGCGCTACTGCTAACGTACTTAGTAGTAGCGCATTTCTCCAACACTCGCTGCTGCTAAGTATCATCCCCTCTTGCAACTAATTAAATTTAGTCCCATACTGCTAAGCGAATAGGGTGTTTACCACCTTAAATATGTTACTTCTCAAACTATCACGAGCACCTGGTCTTCATTGAACTGTATGTGTAGGATTTGTGGCTGCAATATGAATCTTCACCTGTACCTATATAGGTGAGGATTCATGTTGACTATTTAGATTCTACACAAAAAGATCAATGATGACCAATGTATATTTTTGATGTTTTTTACATGCTTAGCCTTAGCAGTAGCGTTTTTCCAGGACAAAGCACTACTGCTATTGGGCTTAGCAGTAGCACGCTCCCTGCTCCAGCGCTACTGCTACAACAAAACAAAACCCGTGGGTCGGCCCACCGCACCCTCATCTCTTTCAATCGCCCCCCTCCGCCCAACGCCGGCAGCTGCGCTTAGGGTTTCTCCTCCGCCACCGCGCACCACCGCCATCGCCGCCTTAGGTAATGCTCCTCCCCCCTCTCGCCCCCCTCTGCTGCTCCTCCACCCTCTCGCCGCCCACTCTGTCGCCGGCCGCGAGCTCTGGCCGGGCGCCTTTGGCCGACCGCCCTCGATCCCCTCGTCGGCCGCTGTCGTCGCCCCCTCTCATAGGAAAGTCACCGACCTTCTCCTCGCCAGCACCCCCGACCGAGGTCACCATGCCATCTCCCTCCTCGTCAGCACCCCCAAGGGCTGCCCTAGCTAGATGCAGCAAGGGCTTACGAATTTCAGATGGATAGGCAGCGGCATAGTGAGGTGTAGTTCGTTACCTTTGAAGATTTGGCACGACCTAGCTAGATGCTTGGAAAGAAACGCACCCTTTTATTGTTATTTTTTCCTGTACATGGATAACTAGATGCTTTTGTTTTTCTATAATAAGTTATTTTTTGGCAAAATGTAGGTGCCAATTTAGTTGGAATGCTTTGGTAGGTGGTACCGTGATCTACTAGATATTGGTTTTGATACAAGTATTTGGTTTGCAAGTGCTAAGTTAATCCCAATTAAATTTGCCACTTGTTTTTCTAATCAGTTATCTTAGGCAATAGGGGCCAAATTAGATGAAATGTCTTGGTAGGTGGTACCCTGATTTGGTAGATATTTGTGAAAAGTTTTTCGGCAATAGGTGCCACTGAAATGCTTTGGTAGGTGGTACCTTGTCATCTTATATGTTACTAGATCTTAGGATTATAATTATCCATCAAATTGCTTCTCGCGGAAGAATCTCTTCATCTAGAGATATCGGTGATATATACACAAGATTTGGCATTTGCCTGCTAGCTGTTGGTTCTATTCTAGAAGGTGTTAGTAAGCTGATTGAGAACTTGTTGGCTGTGAGTCTTGTTGGCTGATTTGGCATTTGCCTGCTAGTGTTGGTTCTATTATAGAAGGTGTTAGTAAGTTAATTGAGAGCTTGTTGTTACTTTTTGGGATCGGGTTCCACTATGAAAATATAACTGAAGAAGAACCAAAAATATCACATGCTACTGTTTTTCTTTCATGTGAAGTGGATCATTAATCCTTTGCTCATATTGCTTTAGGAAAATGGCGCCACCACCACCACCACCATGTCGACTGTGTAAGTCAAGGTGCGCCAGCAGCCTTGCAACTGTCAAGCTGTTCAGCATCTACTTCCAGCCGAGTTTTTGTCATGCGGCGGTAAGAAATTATATGAAATGTAACAACTATTTTGTTTTTAGTGTTGGCATTACTGCATTGTGTCATTTTGTTTGTTTACATAGATCGTCCCATGCAATGTGAGTTTGAAATTCAACAAGATGACAGGAGACACTGTGACCTTTGAGGCTCCTGGCGGGCCCTACACTATGGAGGTCGAGAAAGGACGCAATATGTCACAGATTGGAGGAGATGGATGGGCCCGTTTCCTCGCCTGCATGCGTGTTACTGGTGGTGAGTTGATCAGCTTCTCCTTCAGAGCAGAAAGACCCAAGCTGGCTATCATTTATATCAACAAGGTGGAAGATGATGAGGATGATGAGGACCCACTCGATGAAGATGATGAGGACCCACTTCATGAAGCCACCGTAGCTCAAAGAATGAGGCTAAGCAAGGAGGAGGTATGCAACCTATGGGACATAATTCCGCCACGTGATGACTTTGTCAGGGTGCCATTCGTGACCCGCCTGACAAGTACCATGGTCGATCGGCATGATATGGTATGTTATACTAACGGTAGTAATTTGATATGCTTAGTGAATCTGATGATATGCTTTATTGTTATACTTACAAATGCAAATTATCCGATGATATGCTTAATGAATCCGATGATATGCTTTAGTGTAGAGTCTGATCACATGCTTATTAGTGTGAAATCCAAGGAACTATTAATAGTGCAGATAATCCATATATACTTGTTAGTAGAATCTATGCTTAGTAGAAATGTGTAGTACTGTGCCTTTTCATAGTGTAGAAATCTATACTTAGCATAAATATATTTGCAAGAGTATGTGTGAGGCTACTTATTAATTGATATGTTTTTCTTATTTAAAAATTGTCAGAGCCTGTCTGTGAGTTGTGGTATCGAGCCTGATGAAGAAGGCTCAGGTGGACTACGCCTTACCGCAAGGGGCTCCGTCACCACCTGTACTTATGGCGTGGACACGGACGGTCGCACACACTTAAACTCCGTTGGGTGGAAGAGATTCCTCGTTGGCAAGAATCTTCGTGTTGGATAGGCCATCCTAATTACTATCAGGAACACCCACCACCCAGGCTTGAGGATGATGATCGTCGTCGATATCATCTAGAACTACATATGTGTGTGGCTGTATGACTATATATACCTAGTAGAACTGCTATATATGTATGGCTGTTAGACTACCTAGCTAGTACTGCTTATCATATATGCTATATTCATGTGAGGATGCATGTTGACTATGTATGAGTACCTATAATGCTTTATGCTATTGTATGACTACTGTATGACTATATGGTATTGTGGTTAATGATATTGTTATCTGGTACATGTGAAGCTGCAGTTTATAAACTATAAAGTGAAACGTGAAACGGGGCAGGGAACCTCGAAAATGATGAAAGATACAACAGTAGCGCGTGGATAGAAAAGCGCTACAGCAACTTAATAGTAGCGCGTTCCATAAAAGTGCTACTGATATAGTCAATAGTAGTAGCGTTGGTTTATACCGCGCTACCACTAATTGTTAGCTGTAGCGCCGTAGTAGTAGCGTGGCTACCCGCGCCGCTGATAGCATCAAAACCCGCGCTACTACTAGGGTTTTCCCTAGTAGTGTTATGGGCATCCTTGAAGAGAGTAGGCCAATAAAATCCAGATTGCAATACCTTGTGAGCAGTTCTATCTCCAGCATGATGCCCTCCATAAGCTTCGGAGTGACATTTCCGTAGGATTTGTCCCTGTTCATGCTTAGGTACACAACATCTAATAATACCATATACTCCTTTATAAAGATGTGGGTCATCCCAAAAGTAATGTCTTAAATCATAAAAGATTTTTTTTCTTTTGTTGGTATGTAAAACTAGGTGGTAAATATTTAGCAGCAATGTAATTAGCATAATCATCATACCAAGGATTATTATTAGAAACATTTATTGCAACTAACTGCTCATCAGGGAAACTATCATCAATAGGTAGTGGGTCATTAGGCACATTTTCAAGCCTAGACAAGTTATCAGCTACTGGGTTCTTAGCTCCTTTCCTATCAGTGATATGTAAATCAAATTCTTGTAGCAAGAGAACCCATCGAATAAGTCTAGGTTTAGCATCTTTATTTTCCATAAGATATTTAATAGCAGCATGGTCGGTGTAACGATAATTTTAGAGTCAACAATGTAAGATCTGAATTTATCACAAGCAAACACCACTGCTAGAAATTCTTTTTCAGTAGTAGCATAATTCCGTTGTGCACTGTCTAGCGTTTTACTAGCATAATGAATAACATTCAGTTTCTTATCAACTCTTTGTCCTAAAACAGCACCAACAGCATAATCACTAGCATCACACATAATTTCAAAAGGCAAGTTCCAATCAGGTGGTTGAACAATAGGTGCAAAAATTAAGGCTTTCTTGAGTGTTTCGAAGGCTTCTAAACAATCATCATCAAAAACAAAAGGAACATCCTTTTGCAAAAGATTTGTAAGAGGCCTAGAAATTTTAGAAAAGTCTTTGATAAATCTCCTATAGAAACCAACATGATCTAGGAAACTACGAATACCTTTGATATCTTTAGGTGGCATTTTCTCAATTGCATCAACCTTAGCTTTGTCCACTTCAATACCTCTTTCAGAAATTTTATGGCCCAAAACAATACCTTCATTGGCACTTCTCCCAATTCAAGACAAGATTTGTTTGCTCGCATCTCTGCAAAACTCGATTAAGATTGCTTAAACAATCATCAAAAAACTTCCCATAAACAGAGAAGTCATCCATGAAAAGCTCAACAATCTTATCACAAAAGTCAGAGAATATAGCAGTCATACATCTTTGAAAGGTAACAGGTGCATTGCATAAACCAAAAGACATACGTCTATAAGCATAAGTTCCAAAGGGACAAGTGAAAGTGAAGCAAAAGTGTGTGTGTGCTTAGATAATCTTTCTAGCATTTGATCAATAAGAGGTAGAGGGTAATGATCTTTTCTAGTTGCTTTGTTTAATTTTCTGAAATCAATTACCATTCTATAGCCTGTAACAATTTTTTGTGGAGTAAGTTCATTCTTATCATTAGGAACAACAGTAATACCTCCTTTCTTAGGAACACAATGAATAGGGCTTACCCATCTAGTATCAGCTATAGGATAGATTATACCTGCTTCTAAAAGTTTTAATATCTCCGTTCTTACCACTTCTTTCATCTTCGGATTTAACTGACGTTGGTGATCAACAACTGGTTTAGCATCAGGTTCCATATTAATCTTGTGCTGACATAGAGTGGGACTAATGCCCTTTAAATCATCAAGAGTATATCCAATAGCAGCTCGGCGCTTCCTTAGAACTTTCAATAATCTTTCGTTTTCATGTTCTCAAAGGTTAGCACTAATAATAACAGGATATATCTTCTTTTCATCAAGATAAGCATATTTAAAAGTGTCTAGCAATTATTTAATTCAAACACATGATCACCTTTAGGTGGAGGAGGACCTCCTAGAGTTTCAATAGGCAAATTGTGTTTAAGCAGAGGACGTTGTTCAAAGAAAATCTCATCTATTTCATTTCTTTCATGCATATGTAAATCATTTTCATGGTCTAGCAAATATTGTTCTAAAGGATCAGTAGGAGGCACAACAATAGAAGTAAGACCAATTATTTCATCCTTACTAGGCAATTCTTTTTCATGACGCTTTCTACTAAACTTGGGGAAATTAAACTCATGAGACTCATCACCAAAGCTGACACCGACAACTTGTTTCTTACAATCTATTTTAGCATTAACGGTGTTCAAGAAAGGTCTACCAGAGATAATGGGACAGAAGTCATCTTGTGGGGAACCAAGAACAAGAAAATCACTAGAGTATTTTATTTTCCCACAAAAGACTTCAACATCTCTAACAATCCCAATTGGTTAAATAGTATCTCTATTAGCAAGTTTAATAGTAACATCTATGTCTTCTATCTCTGCAGGTGTTATGTCATTCATAATTTCTTGATATAAGGTGTAAGGAATAGCACTTACGCTAGAACCTATGTCGCATAAACCATGATAACAGTGATCTCCTATTTTAACTGAGACAACGGGCATACCAACAACGGGTCTATGAGTATTTGTTTTATCAGGTTTGACAATTCTAGTAGCTTCATTACAGAAGTAAATAACATGCCCATCTATATCTTCTTCCAAAAGATCTTTAACCATAGCAACACTAGGCTCTACTTTAATTTGTTCATCAGGTTTAGGTGTTCTAATATAACTTTTGTTGACCACAGTCGAAACTTTAGCATGTTCCATCCTAACAGGGAAAGGTGGTTTCTCAATATAAGAAGTATGAACAACTGGATCAATATTATATAGTATAGTTTCCTCTTTAACTGGTACCGATTCTTTAATTTCTTATTTAATAGGTGGGTGACATTTAAACCACTTCTCTTTAGGGAGATCAACATGAGTAGCAAATGATTCACAAAAGGAGGCTACTATCTTAGAGTCAAGTCCATATTTAGTGCTAAACTTTTGAAAAACATCGGTATTCATAAAAGATTTAACACAATCATACTTAAGCTTAATACCTGACTCTTCACCTTCATCGAGTTCCCAATCTTCAGAGTTGTGTTTAATTCTTTCCAAAAGATCCCACCGGAATTCAATAGTATTCTTCATAAAATAACCAACACAAGAAGTATCAAGCATGGATCGATCATTATGAGAAAGCCGAGCATAAAAATTCGGGATAATAATTTCTCTTGAGAGCTCATGATTGGGGCATGAATATAACATCGATTTAAGCCTCCCCCAAGCTAGAGCGACACTTTCTCCTTCACGAGGCCAAAAATTATATATGTAATTCCGATCACGATGAACTAGATGCATAGGATGATTTTTTTGGTGAAACTCCAATTTCAATCGATTCCAAGATCCAATATTATCGCATAGTATATACCATGTCAATGCTTTTCCATTCAAAGATAAAGGGAAAACCTTCTTATTAACTTCATCTCCGGGTAAACCTGCAAGCTTAAACAATCCACAAATTTGTTCCACATATATGAAGTGCATATCAGGATGTCCGGTTCCGTCTCCTGCATAAGGATTAGCTAGCAGTTGCTCTATCATACCCGAAGGAAATTCATATTCAATATTTTCAGTAGGTGAAATAGGTTGAGGGATAGCTAATTGTGAGTCCGGTTGAGGTGAAGATATCCTGAACAAACCCCTCAAAGGATTGTTTTCCATAGTAACAAGTGACAATACATTTCAGCACACTATATAAATGTTTCCTTACCAAATTCCACTTACCAAAGGCGCTTCACTCCCCGGCAACGGCGCCCGAAAATAGCCTTGATGACCCACAAGTATAGGGGATCAATTGTAGCTCTTTTAGATAAGTAAGAGTGTTGAACCCAACGAGGAGCAGAAGGAAATGACAAGTTGTTTTCAGCAAGGTAATTTCTGCAAGTGCTGAAATTGTAAGTAACAGAGTAGTTTGATAGACAGATAATTTTGTAACGAGCAAGTAATGATAGTAGTAAAAAAAGTGCAGCATGGTAGCCCAATCCTTTTGAGGCAAAGGACAGGCCAAAACGGTCTCTTATAGTAAGCAAAGCGTTCTTGAGAGTACACGGGAATTTCATCTAGTCACTTTCATCATGTTGATTCGATTTGTGTTCGCTACTTTGATAATTTGATATGTGGGTGGACCGGTGCTTAGGTGTTGTTCTTACTTGAACAGACCTTCTACTTATGGTTAACCCGCTCGCAAGCATCCGCAACTAAGAGAAAAGTATAAAGAATAAATTCTAACCACAGCATTAAACTTTTGGATCCAATTGGTCCCTTACGGAATAGCGCATAAACTAGGGTTTAAGCTTCTGTCACTCTCGCAACCCATCATCTAATAACTACTCCAAAATGCATTCCCTTAGGCCCAAATATGGTGAAGTGTCATGTAGTCGACGTTCACATGACACCACTAAGGGAATCACAACATACGTACTATCAAAATATCGAACACATATCAAGTTCACATGATTACTTACAACATGATTTCTCCCGTGACCTCAAGAACAAAAGTAACTACTCAGAAATGATAATCATGCTCAAGATCAGAGGGGTATTAAATAGCATATTGGATCTGAACATATAATCTTCCACCAAATAAACCATATAGTAATCAACTACAAGATGTTATCAACACTAATAGTCACCCACTAGCAACAATCTATAGTTCCGGTACAAATATTGAACTCAACAGATGAACTAGGGTTTGAGAGGAGATGGTGCTGTTGAATATGTTGATGGAGATTGCCCTCCCCAAGATGGGAGAGTTGTTGGTGATGATGATGACGATGATTTCCCCCTCCAGGAGGGAAGTTCCCTCGGCGGAATCGCTCCGCCGGAGGGCAAAAGTGCTCCTGCGCAAGTTCCGCCTCGAGACGATGGCGCTCCGTCCCGAAAGTCCTCTCCTTATTTTTTTCTAGGTCAAAAATGACTTATATACCAGAAGATGGGCACCGGAGGTGGGCCTGGGTGAGCACAACCCACCAGGGCGCCTGGGCTCCCTGGTGCGCCCAGGTGGGTTGTGCCCACCTGGCGGGCCCCCTTTGGTACTTATTGGCTCCAATATTCCTCAAATATTCCATAAAAAATCTCCGTGAAGTTTCAGCTTGTTTGGAGTTGTGTAGAATAGGTGGCCTGACATAGCTTTTCCAGGTCCAGATTTCCAGCTGCCGGAATTCTCCCTCCTTGTGTAAACCTTGCATATTATGAGATAAAAGGCATTAGAATTACTCCAAAAAGCATTATTATGCATAAAAATGTCATAAATAATAGTAGGAAAACATGATGCAAAATGGACGTATCAGTGCCAACCCCTATGCATAAGTTCACAAGGTCACAGAACCCGCAAGTTGATCACCAAAACATACATCAAGTTGATCACGTGAATATCCCATTGTCACCACAAATAAGCACATGCAAGACATACATCAAGTGTTATCAAATCCTTAAAGACTCAATCCGATAAGATAACTGCAAAGGGAAAACTCAATCCATTACAAGAAGGTAGAGGGGGAGAAACATCAAAAGATCCAGCTATAGTAGCAAAGCTCGCGGTACATGAAGATCATGCCAAATTAAGAACACGAGAGAGAGAGGACAAACACATAGCTACTGGTACATACCCTCAGCCCCGAGGGTGAACTACTCCCTCCTTGTCATGGAGGGCGCTGGGATGATGAAGATGGCCACCGGTGATGATTCCCCCCTCCGACATGGTGCCGGAACAGGGCCCCGATTGGTTTTCGGTGGCTATAGAGGCTTGCGACGGCGGAACTCCCGATCTAGGTTTATTTTTGAGGGTTTTTATATTTATAGGAATTTTTGGCGTTGAGAACAAGTCAGGGGGGTCCACGAGTCAACGACAAGGACGGAGGACACGCCGGGGGGGGGGGGGGGGGGGGTAGGGCGCGCCCTCCAACCTTGCGGTTGGCTCAGGACTCTTTTGGCCCAACTCTTTTGCTTCGGGGGCTTCTTCTGGTCCATAAAAAATCACCGTAAATTTTCAGCTCAATTGGACTCCGTTTGATATTCCTTTTCTGCGAAACTCAAAAACAAGGAAAAAAACAGAAACTGGCACTGGGCGCTAGGTTAATAGGCTAGTCCCAAAAATCATATAAAATAGCATATAAATGCATATAAAACATCCAAGATAGATATTGTAATAGCATGGAATAATAAAAAATTATAGATACGTTCGAGACGTATCAAGCATCCCCAAGCTTAATTCCTGCTCGTCCTCGAGTAGGTAAATGATAAAAACAGATTTTTTGATGCGGAATGCTACCTAACATATTCATCCATGCAATCTTCTCTATTGTGGCATGAATATTCAGATCCGTAAGATTCAAAACAAAAGTTTAATATTGACATAAAAACAATAATACTTCAAGCATACTAATAAAGCAATTATGTCTTCTCAAAATAACATGGCCAAAGAAAGCTTATCCCTACAAAATCATATAGTCTGGCTATGCTCCATCTTCATCGCACAAAGTATTCAAATCATGCACAACCCGGATGACAAGCCAAGCAATTGTTTCATACTTTTGATGTTCTCAAACCTTTTTAACTTTCACGCAATACATGAGCGTTGGCCCCAAAGTTTCTACCGGAGAGTCAAGACGAAAACGTGTGCCAACCCCCATGCATAAGTTCATAAGGTCACAGAACCCGCAAGTTGATCACCAAAACATACATCAAGTTGATCACGTGAATATCCCATTGTCACCACAGATAAGCACATGCAAGACATACATCAAGTGTTCTCAAATCCTTAAAGACTCAATCCGATAAGATAACTTCAAAGGGAAAACTCAATCCATTACAAGAAGGTAGAGGGGGAGAAACATCATAAGATCTAACTATAGTAGCAAAGCTCACGGTATATCAAGATCGTGCCAAATCAAGAATAAGAGAGAGAGAGAGAGGACAAACACATAGCTACTGGTACATAACCTCAGCCCCGAGGGTGAACTACTCCCTCCTCGTCATGGAGAGCGTCGGGATGATGAAGATGGCTGTCGGTGTCAAAACCGGCGGATCTCGGGTAGGGGGTCCCGAACTGTGCGTCTAGGTTGATGGTAACAGGGGACGGGGGACACAACGTTTACCCAGGTTCGGGCCCTCTCTATGGAGGTAATACCCTACTTCCTGCTTGATTGACCTTGATGAATATGAGTATTAGAAGAGTTGATCTACCATGAGATTGTAATGGCTAAAACCCTAGAAGTCTAGCCTGTATGACTATGATTATGATTGTTGTTCTCTATGGACCTAGCCCTCCGGTTTATATAGACACCGGAGGGATCTAGGGTTACATAAAGCCGGTTATAGAGAAGGGAATCTTCATATTTGGTCGCCAAGCTTGCCTTCCACGCCAAGGAGAGTCCCATCTCGGTCTTTGTATCGTCACAGCCCATCAGTCCGACCCATGGCTAACAAGCCGTACGCCCGAGGACCCCTTAGTCCAGGACTCCCTCAGTAGCCCCTGAACCAGGCTTCAATGACGAGGTGTTCGACGCGCAGATTGTCTTCGGCATTGCAAGGCGGGTTCCCCTTTCCGAATACTCCAGGATAATCTTCGGACGCAACAAACGTGTCCGGATCTGCAACACAAGTACCGCACACACAACCGCGGAGAGTATTATATTTCACGAGTCCAATCCGCTGACAACTTTTTGCAATGTGACATCACGTCTGACCGGTCATTACTTCGAACTATTTTCATCTGCCGTTCCACGTTTCGAGATGCGGTTTTCATTGGCATGTTTTGTCAAAGCAGAGATCGTGTCCCCTTATTGCGGGATTCTCATCAATACAGGCGTGGGTAATCCAACCGTGCCATTTGCACAACCCTTGGGAACATGCGAGTTTTAAGGCGAGTGGGGAGGCGCTTGATATTCACGGCCTTTATAAGGGGATAAGGATTCCCTTCTTTCACCCATGCCTTCTCTCTTCCTCTGCCCTTCCATTCTTGAGATCCAGCATTCAAGTCCTCATCTTTTCCGCCTCAAGCAAGCACTCAACCATGTCCGGATCTGGAGGGCAAGGGAAGTGGATGGCCTCCTCCGTTAAGGAGAAGGACATCACCGAGCTTCGTGAGGCCGGGTATCTGGCGAAAGAAATCGCTCACCGGCTTCCGTCCAAGGGGCAAGTCGTCCCCACCCCGAAGCCCAATGAGAGGGTGGTGTTCATCCTCCATTTCATCCGCTGGCTAGGGTTTCCTCTCCACCCTTTCGTCCACGGACTTATGTTCTATTACGGGCTAGATTTCCATGATCTAGCCCCAAACTCCTTCCTCAACATCTCGGCATTCATTGTCGTGTGCGAGGCCTTCCTCCGTATTCCTCCCCACTTCGGACTATGGCTCAAGATCTTCAACGTGAAGCCGAAGGTGGTGGATGGCCAACATGCGGAGTGCGGAGGTACCATGGTGAGCAAGATGCCCAATGTCACATGGCCCAAAGGTACCTTCATGGAGACTGTCAAGGAGTGGCAGAAGCTGTGGTTCTACATCACAGAGCCTCGCGATGCCACCTGGGCCGCAGCTCCCGAGTTCAAATCCGGAGCTCCAATGCAGCTCACCTCCTGGATAGAGAAGGGCCCAAATTGGTCTTCGTCGGACGAGCTGATAGCGCTGCAAACGCGCATCCAAAGCATGGTGGATAAAAACATCAAGCTCGTCCATGTGATCCAGGTGATGCTAGTTCGCCGGATCCTTCCATGCTAGAGCCGAACATGCCCTTTATGGAAATTTGATCCGGAGAAGCACCAAACCTTGGAAAGACTCTTCGGAACTACTCACGAAGATGTATGGAAGTTGCTTTTTAAGGGCAACGAGGCGCCGCCGGACATAGACTCGGACCGCGGGCACGATCTTGCCCATCCTGCCAGTGCAGTAAGTCTTTTCTCGTCCCAAGGTGTATCCTCTACTTGCTTGTTCAGGGAAGATATCTAAAACTTCACTATTTATTTCTTCAGGTATGGACAGAGAAAGCAGAGCGGATTCGGTGTCCGGCTCCGCTGCCCGAGGAACCCGTCATCCCGCTCCTGGCGAAGATGCTGGTTCCGGCGCCCTACAAGTCGTCGGAGAAGAAGGCCAAGAAGAAGGCCAAGGGGGCCAAAAGTGGCCCTCGCCGCAAGGGCACTTCAGACATGACGTCCGAAGACAAGGAGACTCCCTCCTCTACCGCCGAAGATGACGATGAGGAGGAGGAAGAAAGTAGCTCTCCCCCTGAGGGGGGAGGAAGAAGAGGGCGGCCTCGACAAATCTGGAGGAGGAGGCGCATAAGAGGGGGAAGGGCCCCCCTCACGGATAACTCCGCGTGGGACGTCGACAGCAGCCCGGAGCGACGCCCCCGAAGCAAGCCCCTGGCCGCATCGTAAGTACTACAAACTTGTATATGTCCATGTATTCGGCCTCTCCTCTTTATGGTATTAATATGGTTAATTATGCTATTGCAGTCCAGCTCCCATCAAGAGGTTCGCTGGATTCAAAGGCGATGGCCAACGAGTCACCGCCGGCCGCTAACTCTCCCACGACCAAGGGCGACGCCGAGGTGCTATCTCGAAGGATCTTCCCAGGCCAGGGAGAGGCTCAGGAGGCCGTCAGGGTGGTGCCAGAGGGCGAGACCTCGGCCGCCGGACACATGGGGGAGCAGATCCCCATGGAGATTGGCAATGGGGGCCATGTTCAGTTCGGCCCCCAACCGGATACGGTTCCGGAGATCTATACGGCTCCGGAATCCGGCGTGCAGCCTCCTTCAAGAAAAGGAGGTGTCCCTATCCCGCCGGTGACCTCTGTTCAACCAGAGGCACCGGATAATCTGCTGGAAGCGCTACGAGGCGCTTCCATTGTGGAGGAACACCGTATCCTTATGGGTACGGTGATTGAGAGGGTTCAGTCCATCAAGAGCGGACTGACCGAAGCCTGCGGCAGCCTGAAACAGGCTTGGAGGTAAGTAACGCAAAAGAAAAATTCCTAGTATAGACAGTAGCCCCTGAGACACTGTCCGGTGTTCGGAAAGAAAAGCTGGACAGAGGATCAATTTATTTTCGCAGGGAACTAACTAAAGATGTCTTATATGAATGAGCAGGCGTCGTTGTTGGCCGCAACCTCTCATGCTGCGGAGGTCTCCGAACTAAAGCAGAGTCTGGAGCGGGCCGAAAAAGAGCTTGGCCTTGTAAAAAGGCAGCTGGAGGACAAGCAAGGTATGTTGCGACTTGCTGTATACTCAGAAAGAATGAATGATGTGTAATGACCGTAGTGTCATGATATTTGTAGGAGCGGCGACCGAGTTCGAGGTCCTTAAAAAGGCCCTGGCAGAAGCTGAGGAGAAAGCTGCCAAGGAACAAGCCGCTCGTAAGAAGCTCAAGGCCAGGCTTAATGAGGTCCAGCAAGAGCTCTAGGATGCCGTGAAAAAATGCGAGACCTTGGAGTGCGATGTTTCGGCTTGAAAGACCGAACTCGCCAAGGTTCGCCAAAGCGCAGAAGAGGCCCGGGTTGAAGCCCAGGGCGCCCTCCAGGAGATCCAGGAGGCCAAGAAAATCACGGCGGGTAAGGCGTTTAGTATGCAAAGCAAGTATGTGAAGAAGAAGTATTTCTTACTAACCCAGATTTGGAGTTTGATACGTCTCCAACGTATCTATAATTTTTGATTGTTCCATGCCATTATATTATCCGTTTTGGATGTTGAATGGGCTTTACTATACACTTTTATGTTATTTTTGGGACTAACCTATTAACCCAAGGCCCAGTGCAAATTGCTGTTTTTTTTGCCTATTTCAGTGTTTCGCAGAAAAGGAATATCAAACGAAGTCCAAACGGAATGAAACCTCCGGGAGCGTGATTTTT
The DNA here is from genome assembly GCF_018294505.1 of Triticum aestivum. Classification (NCBI taxonomy): domain Eukaryota; kingdom Viridiplantae; phylum Streptophyta; class Magnoliopsida; order Poales; family Poaceae; genus Triticum; species Triticum aestivum. The sequence continues at coordinate 559,405,210 of NC_057814.1, forward strand.
GGAACAAACATGATCCAGAGGACTTGGAGTGGACGTCAAGAAAACAACGAGGAGGCCACGAGGCAGGGAGGCGCGCCTGCCCCCTGTGCGCGCCCCCACCCTTGTGGGCCCCTCGCAGCTCCACCGACCTACTTCTTCCTCCTGTATATACCCATATACCCCGAAACCAACCAGGAGCACCACGAAACCCTATTTCCACCGCCGCAACCTTCTGTACCCATGAGATCCCATCTTGGGGCTTTTTCCGGCGCTCCACCGGAGGGGGAATCGATCACGGAGGGCTTCTACATCAACACCATAGCCTCTCCGATGATGTGTGAGTAGTTTACCACAGACCTTCGGGTCCATAGTTATTAGCTAGATGGCTTCTTCTCTCTCTTTGGATCTCAATACAAAGTTCTCCTCGATATTCTTGGAGATCTATTCGATGTAACTCTTTTTGCAGTGTGTTTGTCGAGATTCGATGAATTGTGGGTTTATGATCAAGATTATCTAGGAACAATATTTGAATCTTCTCTGAATTCTTTTATGTATGATTGGTTATTTTTGCAAGTCTCTTCGAATTATCAGTTTGGTTTGGTGCCGGTGTACAAAAAATAGGGGCACTCCTTTGTACCCCTTAACTTGTGCACGGGCAGTCGGAGCCGCGCTCCGCGGCCACACTAAGCAGGGCAGAGGAGGGGAGCCGGAGAGGAGCCAAAGCACAAGATGGCCAAGGCAACGCCAAGACCAGAAACACAAAGAGCAAAGGGGGGCAAGGTGGACTCCCCCCCGGCAAGACCCTTGCCGGGGCGGCCTCCGTGGCCCCGGCAAGAGCCTTGCCAGGGCAACTTGCCCAACACCCGTAGAGCGAGCCACCCTTGAGCCCAAAGGTTCTGAACGCCGTCAAGAACTATGTTGTGACCAGGGCTCGGGAGGCACCTCCATGGTGGCATGCAGATCTTTGTCAAGACCATAGATATATGAGATCAGATGAGAACAAGAAGACGGTGACCCTCGGCGGGATCCTTGCCGAGGAGATCCACAAGACCCCCGGCAAGCGCCTTGCTGGGGACGACTGCGATGCCACGGTAAGACCCTTGCTGGGCCCCTGGCAAGGACCTTGCCGAGGGCGTCAGCGGGGCCACAGCCAGGCCCACGTCGACCAAGACTCCACCGCCGTCCCCAAGTAGCTGCTAGCTCAACCAGCTGGGCAGGCACCTGCGTGGTGGCATGCAGATCTTCGTGAAGACCCTACCACTGCGCCACCTCAGCTGCCTGCGTGCCTACATGGCGCCGCATGCATCGCTGGCCTAGGTGCGTGTCGAAGCAAGGCGAGGCGGCAACGGACGGGATGGGCCTCGCTTCCGGTGTCGATAAAGCTAAGGGACACCTAAGCGACGCATTAAATGCGTCTTGTCCTGTAATACGTGCGGTAAGCTCGCGCACTGTAGACCTTTCCACCTCCTGTGTGGCACTGTGGCAACCCCTTTTGCCTATAAAAGGAGGCCCGAGGCGACCAGGAGAGGGTTCCGGCTTTTCGGAACTACGCAGCCACCGTAGCTAGTTCAGAAGCTCAAGAACACTCAATACATCCACCAAAGCAGGACTAGGGTTTTACGCATCCTCGCGGCCCGAACCTGGGTAAACGATCCTTGTGCTGGCTCCTGGACCTGCTCTCCTCACGACCCCGCGCCCGCCGACCGTAGAAGGGATCCCAGTGATCCCATAGGTGTCGTTCCCACTGACATCTTTGGCGCGCCAGGTAGGGGGCGCAGTTGTGGGAATCTGGTCTAGCAGTTAGCCTAGCAGTTCTTCGTCGCCATGGATCCCAAGAAGAAGACGATCACAGCGATCGGCTCGTCGGGAGCCGAGCGGCCCGCGCCAGTGCGGGCGAACAGCGGGCCGGTCGCGGACAGAACCCGAGCCGCGGCCCGTGAGCACCAGCATCGCCCCGACAGTCAGAGCCTGGTGAGCGGCGTCGTTCGTGCACCAGACGACGAGCCGCACGCCGCCAGGACCAAGGACGGGGCTGGGCCCCTCGCAGGCGGCGCGGGGCCCTCCGGGGGCGTCGCTGTACCCCCTACGGGCGGCGCAGCGACCTCCAAGACGCCCACCCCGGTGCCCACAGTGCGCTCTTCCCATGGTGTGCGAGACGAGCGGCGTCACCACGCCGGTAACCCTAGACACCGCCGTGGGAAGAGCCCTGTGCACCGTCCGTGGGACGAAGGAGTCCAACATGCCCACCGAAGTGCTGGCGAAAATGGCACGCAGCCGCTGGGCCGTGATAGAGCTCTTTCTAACGTGGTTAGAAGTCGAAGCGCGCCACGGTCCACGCAGCTGTCGCCACCACCCACGCCAGCAGAAGCCTTGGCGCGCGCGCAGCTACTCCTCGACTTTCCTCCTGCTGCGGAGAAGCTCGACGATTGGAGAGCCACCATCCGGAGCCTCGTCGCCATCACCAATAAGGATGATCCGCGACCCGCAGGGCCCTCAGGCCGGCGCTCCGTCGAGCCACCACATGCCAGCGGTGGGAGGACCGGGGGAGCTGCATCCACAGTACACTCCCCTCCCCCACGCCAGCTGCTGCCGGTGTCGATCCGTCGTGACGACGCATGTGATAACATTTCCATAGCGTCGTCCGACCCACGGACCCACCACAACCAGCACCAAGTTCTTCGAGAACGAGCCCACGAATATGCTCGAACCACTATCGAGCGCCAGCGTGATACACGCCACCAGTCGGACAAGCGGGCGGGACCCGCTATGGACCACCCAGCACCGGGGGGCTCCGGTGGCCTACCTTACGAGGTGGGTTGCCCATCCTTTACCCGTGAGCTGCTGCAGTTCCAGTGGCCGTCCCACTACACGTTCAAGCCCGACGTCGGCGAGAAGTACAATGGCCAGACCCATCCGTCAGAGTTCCTCAGCATCTACACCATCGCGATGCAAGCTGCCGGAGGTCGCGACGACAAGGTGCTTGCCAATTACTTCCCGTTGGCACTGAAGCCCAATGTCATGTCTTGGTTGATGCACTTGCTGGCGGATTCCATTTCTTCTTGGTCGGATCTGTGCCATGAGTTCGTTGGCGCCTTCACTGGAGGCCACCAAACTCATGGCCAGGCCAGTTATTTGCATATCATTCCCCAGAAGGAAGGGGAAAACCTGTGCAAGTACATCCAGAGATTCAGCCGAGTGCATTACAACATCCCCGATGTTCATCCCGCCGCCGTGATTAGCGCGTTCCATTAGAACGCGCGCAACCGCAAGATGCACGAAGAGCTGGCGATGACCAAGGTTAAGGATGTGGCCGAACTTTATGTTCTGGCTGATAGGTGCACCCGGGCTGAAGAGGGAAGGAAGTACCCCGGCGAGGACGCCGGCGTGGAAGCCGACTCTAATGATGAAGACACGGAAGAGATCAGGAAGTTGGAAGCAGCAGGCTTGGTGAGGGGAGTACTCCATCCAACGTGGTTGGCCAATCCGGTGGTGGTGCGCAAGGCGAACGAGAAATGGAGACTATGTATTGACTACACAAATATCAATAAGGCTTGTCCTAAGGACCCCTTCCCGTTGCCGTGCATCAACCAGATTGTTGATTCCATGGCCGGGTGTGATCTGTTGTTATTCCTCGACGCCTACTCGGGCTACCACCAGATCTTCATGACGAGAGAAGACAGCATTCATCACCCCATGTGGCACATATTGGTTTTTACGAATGCCTTTCAGGTTGAAGAGTGCTGGCTCAACATTTGCAAGAGCGGTCCAAATTGGTTTTGAACCCCAGCTAAATAGAAATATGGAAGCATACATGGATGACATAGTGGTCAAAACCAAGGACAAGGCAACTCTGGTGCAAGACCTGGAAGAGACGTTTGCCAACCTGCGCAAGATCAACCTCAAGCTGAACCCTGAGAAGTGTGTCTTCGGCTTTCCGTCCGGAAAATTTCTTGGGTTCTTTGTGTCACAACGCGGGATCGAGGCAAACCCAGACAAGATCAAGGCTATTGAGCAGATTGAGGCGCCCAAGCGGATCAAGGATGTGCGTCCTGACTGGCTGCATTGCCGCCATGAGCCGATTCATCTCCAAGTCTGCCGAGCGCGCCCTTCCCTTTTTCAAGATTTTGAAAAAGGCGGGCCTCATGGAGTGGACCCCGGAGGCCGAAGCAGCACTGCAGGATCTGAAGAAGTACCTCTCTTCTACACCAGTACTGGTGGCGCCTAAACCGCAAGAGCCGTTGCTGCTGTACCTGGCGGCGATGAATCAAGTGGTCAGCGCCGCGCTGGTGGCGCAAAGGGAAGTCGATGAAGAGGCAGTGGCAACGGCAGGACTGGAAGATGGCACGTCAGAAATTCCCCCGGCAGGGCCTGGTGCCGACGAGGCAAGGCCCCCGGCAGAGTCTGATGCCATCGGGGCAGGGCCCGTGCAGCAAAGTGAAGTGGTGCAGAAGAAGAAGATGATGCAGCACCCGGTCTACTTTGTCAGCTCCCTCTTGCAGGGGGCTAGGTCAAGGTACTCCGGTGTGTAGAAATTGCTCTTCGGCCTCCTTATGGCCTCGAGGAAGCTGCGTCATTACTTCCAAGCCCACGAGATCACTGTCGTCACCCACCTCCCGTTGCAACGGATACTGCACAACCCAGATGCGACCGGAAGGATTGTGGAATGGGCCTTGGAGTTGTCAAGCTTTGGGTTGAAGTTTGAAAGTACCTCGACAATCCAGAGCAGAGTCTTGGCGGAGTTCATTGCAGAATGGACCTCAACGCCCGACGAAGAAATCCAGGAGACCGCTCTCCCCGGCAAGGAAGCCAGCCGCGACTGGATCATGTACTTTGATGGGGCTTTCTCGCTACAAGGCGCCGGTGCCGGTGTGCTGCTTGTCGCACCCATCGGAGAGCACCTCAAGTATGTGATCCAGATGCACTTTCCTAGGGAGATGTCCACAAACAACATTGCTGAGTACGAGGGGCTGCTTGCCGGTCTCAGGATCGCGACAGACCTCGGGGTGAAGAAGCTCATCGTCAGGGGGGGATTCGCAGCTTGTCGTCAGACAAGTCAACAAAGATTATCAGAGTCCGTTGACGGAGGCTTACGTAGATGAGGTGAGGAAGCTGGAGGAGCGCTTCGACGGTATACAGGCAGAGCACGTTACCCAAGTGGAGAACGACATCGCTGACTACCTGTCAAAGCACGCTGCATTCAAGCTACCTGTGGAACCAGGTACCTTTTGCTTCGGTTAAATCAACCATCCGTCGAACCATCAACAGAGCAGAACAAGCGGAGCAAGTCAGGCCCCGGCAAGTACTTTCCCGCCGAGCCCTCAGGGGCCGCCGGCAAGGGTGTTGCCACGGATTCTGAGCCTGTCGAGGGGCGGCTGGCTCCGGCAGGGCGCCAAGCCCTGGCCGTAGAGACGACTGCCCCCATGGCGGAAGAGATGCCTTTGGTCCTTGCCGTTGAGCCCCAGGCTCCGGCATGGGCACATCATACCGTCCGTTTCCTCTAGACAGGGGAACTTCCTAAGGAGCAGGAAGAAGTGGAAAAAGTAGCCCCTCGGTCTGCCTTGTACCAGTTCATCGATGACATCCTGTACAGAAAAAGACCGAACGGTGTTAAATTGAAGTGCATCCCCCGGGAGGAAGGACTGGAGCTGTTGGCAGAGATACATGGAGGGATATGTGGCTGCCACATAGGGTCGAGGGCCCTTGCCGGCAAGGCATTCTGGCAAGGCTTCTTCTGGCCCACCGCCCTCCAGGATGCGACGGCACTAGTATCCAGGTGTGAAGCGTGCTAGTTCCATTCGAAGAAGCTTCATCAACCAGCTCAAGCCTTTCAAACAATCCCTCTCTCCTGGCCGTTTTCGGTCTGGGGGCTCGACATACTGGGCCCTTTCCATCGCGCTGTCGGGGGCTTTGAGTACTTGTACATTGCAACCGACAAGTTCACAAAGTGGCCGGAGGTGGAGGCAGTGAGGAAGGTTATAGCACAGTCAGCCGTCAAGTTCTTCAAAGGGCTAGTCTGTCGTTTTGGTGTACCAAACAGAGTCATCATTGACAACGGCACGCAGTTCACAAGCCACACCTTCATGCAATACATCCAAGACCTCGGCAGCAAGGTCTGTTTTCCTTCCGTGGCACACCCCCGGAGCAACGACCAGGCGGATAGGGCAAATGCTGAAGTGTTGCGAGGCCTGAGAACGAGGACTTTTGACAGGCTGCACAAGAGCGGAAGGTGCTGGATTGATGAGTGATACGTCTCCGCCGTATCTATAATTTTTGATTGTTCCATGCCAATATTATACAACTTTCATATACTTTTGGCAACTTTTTATACTATTTTTGGGACTAACATATTGATCCAGTGCCCAGTGCCAGTTCCTGTTTGTTGCATGTTTTATATTTCGCAGAAACCCCATATCAAACGGAATCCAAACGGGATAAAAACGGACGGAGAATATTTTTGGAATATTTGGAGAATTCCGGAAGAAGAATCAACGCGAGACGGTGCCTGAGGGGGGCACGAGGCAGGGGGGCGCGCCCCTGACCCTCGTGGGCCCCCGTAAGGCGTTTGCTGCTCTACTTTGGCCGCAAGAAAGCTAATTTCGGAGAAAAATCTGGGCGAAGGTTTCAATCCAATCGGAGTTACGGATCTCCATATATATACGAAACAGTGAAAAGGCAGAGGACGAGAGCGCAGAAACAGAGACCGATAGAGAGACAGATCCAATCTCGGAGGGGCTCTCGCCCCACCCACGCCATGGAGACCATGGACCAGAGGGGAAACCCTTCTCCCATCTAGGGAGAAGGTCAAGGAGGAATAATAAGGAGGGGGGCTCTCCCCCCTCGCTTCCGGTGGCGCCGGAGTGCCACCGAGGGCCATCATCATCACCGCGATCTACACCAACACCTCCGCCATCTTCACCAACATCTCCATCACCTTACCCCCTCTATCTACAGCGGTACACTCTCCCGCAACCCGCTGTACCCTCTACTTGAACATGGTGATTTATGCTTCATATTATTATCCAATGATGTGTTGCCATCCTATGATGTCTGAGTAGATTTTCGTTGTCCTATCGGTGGTTGATGAATTGCTATGATTGATTTAATTTGCTTGTGGTTATGTTGCTGTCCTTTGGTGCCCATCATATGAGCGCGCGCGTGGATCACACCATAGGGTTAGTTGTATGTTGATAGGACTATGTATTGGAGGGCAAGAGTGACATAAGCTTCAACCTAGCATAGAAATTGATGCATACGGGATTGAAGGGGGACCAATATATCTTAATGCTATGGTTGGGTTTACCTTAATGAACGTTAGTAGTTGTGGATACTTGGTAATAGTTCCAATCATAAGTGCATAGAATTCCAAGTCAGGGATGGCATGCTAGCAGTGGCCTCTCCCAGATAAAACTTGCTATCGGTCTAGTAAAGTAGTCAATTGCTTAGGGACAATTTCGCAACTCCTACCACCACTTTTCCACAGTCGCTATATTTACTTTATTGCTTCTTTATCTAAACAACCCCTACTTTTTATTTACGCGCTGTTTATTTTCTTGCAAACCTATCCAACAACACCGACACAACACTTCTAGTTTCATACTTGTTCTAGGTAAAGTGAACGTCAAGCGTGCGTAGAGTTGTATCGGTGGTCGATAGAACTTGAGGGAATATTTGTTCTACCTTTAGCTCCTCGTTGGGTCCGACACTCTTACTTATCGAAAGAGGCTACAATTGATCCCCTATACTTGTGGGTTATCAAGACCTTTTTCTGGCGCCGTTGCCGGGGAGCAATAGCGTGGGGTGAATATTCTCGTGTGTGCTTATTTGCTTTATCACTAAGTAATTTTAATTTTCTGTTCTTAGTTGTTCTTTATCATTAGTTATGGATATGGAACATGAAATACCAAAAAAATTAGGTGTACTTGCTACTCATGGAGATGGGGAACCTCCTAAAACCCTCGATGCTCAATATGTGAAAAATATTATGTACCACTTTGATAATCCTGAGAAAACCTCATTCAATTTGGTAATGTGAGACATGTTGGATCAACGTGAATACTTTAGGGATTATCGCTTGACTCAAAAAGGGAAACTATTATGGGATCAAATTTATATGTTGAAGTGGTATGCTCGGCAAGTATGCTTGAGTTATGATTATACTTGTTGCTCTAGGATGAAGGCTCCACACCTTCCCTTTTCATGCAAATTTAATGATAATAAAACCTTAGCTTCTTATACTAATGGTATATATGATTACTATGATGTGGAACAAATAGAAGAATTTGTTGCTTTTATGGGTGCTTATGAAATTGAATCTATGTTTAAAGAGTTTGAAGATTTTGATGATGCTGTTTATAGACCTGAAAATTTAGCTATCCTTAAATATTGTTATGAGAATTATGAATACAATTATGAAATTAATGCACTTCTTAAGAAAGTCTCCGCTGTCCAAGAAGAGATTAATATTTTGCAGGAATCTATGGAAGAAGAAGTTGATGAAACTGTGAGCTCTTTGGATGAAAAAGATGATGAGGAGAGCGAAGAACAAAAGGAGGAAGAGCGGATTAGCTACCCGAGCCCACCTTCTAATGAGAGTAACTCTTCAACTCATACATTGTTTAATTTCCCTTCGTGCTTACCGAAGGATGATTGCTATGATGATTGTTATGATCCCGTTGATTCTCTTGAAATATCCCTTTTTGATGATGCTTGCTATGCTTGTGGCCAAGATGCCAATATGAATTATGCTTATGGAGATGAACTTGCTATAGTTCCTTATGTTAAACATGAAATTGTTGCTATTGCACCCACACATGATAGTCCTATTATCTTTTTGAATTCTCCAAACTACACTATATCGGAGAAGTTTACCCTTATTAAGGATTATATTGATGGGTTGCCTTATACCGTTGCACATGATGATTTTGATGAATATAATATGCATGTGCTTGTTTCTCCTACTTGCAATTATTATGAGAGAGGAACTATATCTCCACCTCTCTATGTTTCCAATACAATAAGATTGCAAGAAACTGTTTATACTATGCATTGGCCTTTACTATGTGTGCATGAATTGTTCTTTTATGACATGCCGATGCATAGGAAGAGAGTTAGACTTCGTCATTGCTTGATATATGTTGCTTTGTGCTCACTACTAAATGCCAAATCATTGCTAATTAAAATCGTCTTTGATATACCTTGGGATCCGGGTGGATCCATTACTTGAGCACTATATGCCTAGCTTAATGGCTTTAAAGAAAGCGCTGCCAGGGAGACAACCCGGAAGTTTTAGAGAGTCATTTATTTCTGTTGTGTGCTTTTATAAAGTTTAGAAATAAGAATAATGTGCCAAGGTTTGCCTTTAGGATGTTTACAATGCTTGTTGGTTTGTACGGTGCAGGACAGAAACTTTGGCTGTAGTGCGCAATTTTTCATTTTTTACTGGAACGTCATATGGTTCTGATTCTTTTTGCACTGTCTTTATTTAAAAATTGTTTATTGTTCCTAATTTTTGCAGAACTTTTCAAGTATCATAAGTATGGTGAATGTTCATATTATTACAGACTGTTCTGTTTTAGACAGATTCTGTTTTTGATGCATAGTTTGCTTGTTTTGATGAAACTATCGATTTATATCAGTGGATTAAGCCATGAAAAAGTTATATTACAGTAGCTAAAATGCCAAAACAAAATATGAATTGGTTTACAACAGTACTTAGAGTAGTGATTTGCTTTATTATACTAACGGATCTTACCGAGTTTTCCGTTGAAGTTTTGTGTGGATGAAGTGTTCGAGGATCGAGGAGGTCTCGATTTGAGAAGAAGGAAGAGAGGCAAGAGCTCAAGCTTGGGGATGCCCAAGGCACCCCAAGTAAATATTCAAGGAGACTCAAGCGTCTAAGCTTGGGGATGCCCCGGAAGGCATCCCCTCTTTCTTCAACAAGTATCGGTATGTTTTCGGATTCGTTTCGTTCATGCGATATGTGCAAATCTTGGAGCGTCTTTTGCATTTAGTTTTCACTTTTCTTTTATGCACCATGCTGGTATGAGATAGTCCTTGGTCTATTTATAGAATGCTCTATGCACTTCACTTATATTCTTTGAGTATGGCTTTATAGAATGCTTCATGTGCTTCACTTATATCTTTTGAAGTTTGGATTGCCTGTTTCTCTTCACATAGAAAACCGCCATTTGTAGAATGCTCTTTTGCTTCACTTATATTTGTTAGAGCGTTGGCATATCTTTTGTAGAAAGAATTAAACTCTCTTGCTTCACTTATATCTATTTAGAGAGTTGACAGGAATTGGTCATTCACATGGTTAGTCATAAAATCCTACATAAAACATCTAGATCACCGAATATGATATGTTTGATTCCTTGCAATAGTTTTGCGATATAAAGATGGTGATATTAGAGTCATGCTAGTGGGTAGTTGTGGATTAGTAGAAATACTTGTGTTGAGGTTTGTGATTCCTGTAGCATGCACGTATGGTGAACCGTTATGTGATGAAGTCGGAGCATGATTTATTTATTGATTCTCTTCCTTATGAGTGGCGGTCGGGGACGAGCGATGGTCTTTTCTTACCAATCTATCCCCCTAGGAGCATGCGCGTAGTACTTTGTTTCGATGACTAATAGATTTTTGCAATAAGTATGTGAGTTCTTTATGATTAATGTTGAGTCCATGGATTATACGCACTCTCACCCTTCCATCATTGCTAGCCTCTTCGGTACCGTGCATTGCCCTTTCTCACCTCGAGAGTTGGTGCAAACTTCGCCTGTGCATCCGAACCCCGTGATATGATACGCTCTGTCACACATAAGCCTCATTATATCTTCCTCAAAACAGCCACCATACCTACCTATCATGGCATTTCCTTAGCCATTCCGAGATATATTGCCATGCAACTTCCATCATCATCATATACATGACTTGAGCATTTATTGTCATATTGCTTTGCATGATCATAAGATAGCTAGCATGATGTTTTCATGGCTTGTCCGTTTTTTGATGTCATTGCTACGCTAGATCATTGCACAACCCGGTACACCGCCGGAGGCATTCATATAGAGTCATATCATTGTTCTAGTATCGAGTTGTAAGTAAATAAAAGTGTGATGATCATCATTATTAGAGCATTGCCCCTGTGAGGAAAGGATGATGGAGACTATGATTCCCCCACAAGTCGGGATGAGACTCCGGACGAAAAAAAGGAGAAGGCCCAAAAAAAGAGAAAAAAACAAAAAAATGAGAGAAAAAAGAGAGAAGGGGCAATGTTACTATCCTTTTACCACACTTGTGCTTCAAAGTAGCACCATGTTCTTCATATAGAGAGTCTCTTGAGTTATCGCTTTCATATACTAGTGGGAATTTTCATTATAGAACTTGGCTTGTATATTCCAAAAATGGGCTTCCTCAAATGCCCTAGGTCTTCATGAGCAAGCAAGTTGGATGCACACCCACTTAGTTTCAGTTTGAGCTTTCATACACTTATAGCTCTAGTGCATCCGTTGCATGGATATCCCTACTCCTCGCATTGACATCAATTGATGGGCATCTCCATAGCCCATTGATTAGCCGTGTCGATGTGAGACTTTCTCCCTTTTTTGTCTTCTCCACATAACCCCCATCATTTTATTCTATTCCACCTATAGTGCTATGTCCATGGCTCATGCTCATGTATTGCGTGAAAATTGAAAAGGTTTGAGAACGTCAAAAGTATGAAACAATTGCTTGGCTTGTCATCGGGGATGTGCATGATGTGAATATTTTGTGTGGTGAAGATGGAGCATAGCGAGACTATATGATTTTGTAGGGATAACTTTCTTTGGCCATGTTATTTTGAAAAGACATGATTGCTTTATTAGTAGGCTTGAAGTATTATTGTTTTTATGTCAAATGATAGACTATTGCTTTGAATCACTCGTGTCTTAATATTCATGCCATGATTAGATACATGATCAAGATTATGCTAGGTAGCATTCCACATCAAGAATTATCTTTTTATCATTTACCTACCCGAGGACGAGCAGGAATTAAGCTTGGGGATGCTGATACGTCTCCGTCGTATCTATAATTTTTGATTGTTCCATGCCAATATTATACAACTTTCATATACTTTTGGCAACTTTTTATACTATTTTTGGGACTAACATGTTGATCCAGTGCCCAGTGCCAGTTCCTATTTGTTGCATGTTTTATGTTTCGTAGAAACCCCATATCAAACGGAATCCAAACGGGATAAAAATGGAAGGAGAATATTTTTGGAATATTTGGAGAATTCCGAAAGAAGAATCAACGCGAGACGGTGCCCGAGGGGGCATGAGGCAGGGGGGGCGCCCCTGACCCTCGTGGGCCCCCCGTAAGGCGGTTGCTGCTCTACTTTGGCCACAAGAAAGCTAATTTTCGGAGAAAAATCTGGGCGAAGGTTTCAATCCAATCGGAGTTACGGATCTCCATATATGTACGAAACGGTGAAAAGGCAGAGGACGAGAGCGCAGAAACAGAGAGAGACAGATCCAATCTCGGAGGGGCTCTCGCCCCTCCCACGCCATGGAGACCATGGACCAGAGGGGAAACCCTTCTCCCATTTAGGGAGAAGGTCAAGGAAGAATAAGAAGGAGGGGGGCTCTCTCCCCCTCGCTTCCGGTGGTGCCGGAGTGCCACCGGGGGCCATTGCTACCTCTTGAGCACTGCGTTGGTTTTTCCTTGAAGAGGAAAGGGTGATGCATCAAAGTAGCGTAAGTATTTCCCTCAGTTTTTGAGAACCAAGGTATCAATCCAGTAGGAGGCTACGCGCGAGTCCCTCGTAACCACACAAAACAAATAACTCCTCGCAACCAACGCGATAAGGGGTTGTCAATCCCTTCACGGTCACTTACGAGAGTGAGATCTGATAGATATGATAGGATAATATTTTTGGTATTTTTGTGATAAAGATGCAAAGTAAAATAAAAGCAAAGTAAAAAGCAAAGGAAATAACTAAGTGTTGGAAGATTAATATGATGAAGATAGACCCGGGGGCCATAGGTTTCACTAGTGGCTTCTCTCAAGAGCATAAATATTTTACGGTGGGTGAATGAATTAATGTTGAGCAATTGACACAATTGAGCATAGTTATGAGAATATCTAGGTATGATCATGTATATAGGCATCACGTCCGAGACAAGTAGACCGACTTCTGCCTGCATCTACCACTATTACTCCACTCATCGACCGCTATCCAGCATGCATCTAGAGTATCAAGTTCATGAAAACAGAGTAACACCTTAAGCAAGATGACATGATGTAGAGGGATAAATTCATGCAATATGATAAAAACCCCATCTTGTTATCCTCAATGGCAACAATACAATACGTGCCTTGCTGCCCCTACTGCCACTGGGAAAGGACACCGCAAGATTGAACCCAAAGCTAAGCACTTCTCCCATTGCAAAAAAGATCAATATAGTAGGCCAAACCAAACTGATAATTCGAAGAGACTTGTTGCAAAGATAACCAATCATACATAAAAGAATTCAGAGAAGATTCAAATATTGTTCATAAATAATCTTGATCATAAACCCACAATTCATCGGTCTCAACAAACACACCGCAAAAAGAAGATTACATCAAATAGATCTCCACGGGAGAGGGGGAGAACATTGTATTGAGATCCAAAAAGAGAGAAGAAGCCATCTAGCTACTAACTATGGACCCGAAGGTCTGAGGTAAACTACTCACACTTCATCGGAGAGGCTATGGTGTTGATGTAGAAGCCCTCCGTGATGGATGCCCCCTCCGGCGGAGCTCCGGAACAGGCCCCAAGATGGGATCTCGTGGGTACAGAAGGTTGCGGCGGTGGAATTAGATTTTTGGCTCCGTATCTGATCGTTTGGGGGTACGTAGGTATATATAGGAGGAAGGAGTACATCGGTGGAGCAACAGGGGGCCCACGAGGGTGGAGGGCGCGCCCTGGGGGGGGGGGGGGCGCCCCCCTACCTCATGGCCTCCTCCTTTGTTTCTTGACGTAGGGTCCAAGTCTCCTGGATCATAATCTTCCTAAAAATCACGTTCCCGAAGGTTTCATTCCGTTTGGACTCCGTTTGATATTCCTTTTCTGCGAAACTCTGAAATAGGCAAAAAACAACAATTCTGGGCTGGGCCTCCGGTTAATAGGTTAGTCCCAAAAATAATATAAAAGTGGATAATAAAGCCCAATAAGGTCCAAAACAGTAGATAATATAGCATGGAGCAATCAAAAATTATAGATACGTTGGAGACGTATCAGCCATCATCATCACCGCGATCTACACCAACACCTCTGCCATCTTCAGATCCATCTCCCTCACCTTCCCCCCTCTATCTACAGCGGTCCACTCTCCCGCAACCCGCTGTACCTTCTACTTGAACATGGTGCTTTATGCTTCATATTATTATCCAATGTTGTGTTGCCATCCTATGATGTCTGAGTAGATTTTCGTTGTCCTATCGGTGGTTGATGAATTGCTATGATTGATTTAATTTGCTTGTGGTTATGTTGCTGTCCTTTGGTGCCCATCATATGAGCGCGCGTGGATCACACCATAGGGTTAGTTGTATGTTGATAGGACTATGTATTGGAGGGCAAGAGTGACATAAGCTTCAACCTAGCATAGAAATTGATGCATGCGGGATTGAAGGGGGACCAATATATCTTAATGCTATGGTTGGGTTTACTTTAATGAACGTTAGTAGTTGTGGATGCTTGCTAATAGTTCCAATCATAAGTGCATAGAATTCCAAGTCAGGGATGGCATGCTAGCAGTGGCCTCTCCCACATAAAACTTGCTATCGGTCTAGTAAAGTAGTCAATTGCTTAGGGACAATTTCGCAACTCCTACCACCACTTTTCCACAGTCGCTATATTTACTTTATTGCTTCTTTATCTAAACAGCCCCTACTTTTTATTTACGCGCTCTTTATTTTCTTCCAAACCTATCCAACAACACCGACACAGCACTTCTAGTTTCATACTTGTTCTAGGTAAAGTGAACATCAAGCGTGCATAGAGTTGTATCGGTGGTCGATAGAATTTGAGGGAATATTTGTTCCACCTTTAGCTGCTCGTTGGGTTCGACACTCTTACTTATCGAAAGTGGCTACAATTGATCCTCTATACTTGTGGGTTATCAATGAGTTGTCGGCGGTTCTTTGGTCGATCAGGACGACGCCAAATCGAGCCACCGGCCAGACACCCTTTGCCCTAGTGTATGGGGCAGAAGCAGTTCTCCCCACGGAACTCATATACGGGTCACCTCGAGTGCTCGCTTATGACGAGTTTGAGCAGGAGCAGTTGCGGCAAGATGACGCAACGCTCCTTGAGGAAGATCGTCTTCAGGCGACTGTAAGAGCAGCACGCTACCAGCAAGCCTTGCGCCGCTACCATAGCCGCAAGGTTCATGCCCGAAGCTTTGAGGAAGGCGACCTTGTTCTTCGACGCGTTCAGTCGGCCAAGAATTCCAACAAGTCGACGCCGAACTGGGAAGGCCCTTATCGGGTAATACGAGTCACCAGGCCCGACGCAGTCCGCCTGGAGACCGAAGATGCTGTCCCAGTGAGCAACTCCTGGAACATCGAGCATCTTCGCAAGTTTTACCCATAAGGCGCGGCCACCTTTTGTACAAGCTTTGCCGGCAAGGCATGTAACCCTCTGTACAAAGCCAGGCGCAGACCCTGAGCATAAATAAACGAAGCGCTGGCGCCCTAAGTTATAGCATGCATGCTAGGTTAAGTCTCTCCCTCGGTTAGGGTTGATAGTGCTTAGCAGCGACTAACCCCTAGCCTAGAGGTCGAGTGTGCGTCTTTCTGCTCTCTTTGGTTCATAGGGCACGCAGAGACTTCTGCTGGGATCCTTGGGAAAAAGAGAACGAACCGACGCTCCGACCCCGACAGGCCAAGACTGCCGGGGGCTGAAGATACAAGGATCCAACCACGACAAGCCAAGGTTGCCGGGGGCTGGGGATTCAGATAAGTCTTCATCCCCTGTTATGCGTTTCCGTATGGAACTGGGACATGTGAAACCTCGTTCATGTTCTTAAAACCACCGTGCTCCCCTTTTCCTGTACCCAAGAGCTACCTCCTGGTTCGAAATTTGGTAGTAATCGCGGTGGCGGGGAGATGAATGAGGGGCCTAACTCTACTTCGCTCCTGCCTCCGCCGAGAGCGCGAGAATGGTCGACTGAAGTGGGTTGACGGCAAGGCCTGTTGCTGGGCAACAATGTTTATCTTAAAAATAACAAGGATTCGTCCTTGGCGTGGGCCTCGCTCACGCACGAAGAACCCGGCAAGCACCCTTTTTCATTAAAAACATCCCATATAGGTACAGTTCATACGGAATTAAAAACATGAGCAAGGGGATTACAAGTCTTAAAATTAACAAGTGCCCACATGCTTACAAACCAAAAAGAGATAAGGTGCCCGTAATCCCTTTCTTGTCCCTCTCCCCAGAAGGTAGAACAAGGAAGCGGGAGGGCAAAAAGAGCGCCTAGGCAAGGTACGAGGAGTAGAAGGCACCAAGAGAACATCTTGGTGCCGGTAAAGGAGTTGGAAGACGAGGCAGCGGGCCGGCAATACGCGACGAAGGCGTCGGTCCCCGCGTACTCCGACATGACGGCCGCCACCCGCCTTCTTCGCCTTCTCCGGCCCTCCTACGCTAGCCGCCCAAGGAGACGACGGGGAGCGCCCTGATGGAGAGCTTGGCGAGGAAGGACCTCTGCAGGCCGCGTGGCCGAGGAAAGGGCGGCGAGGTCAGTCGAAGTCGGAGTCAGCATCCTGCCGCTCGACTCCCTCGTCGTCGCTGTCACTGTCCTTCTCGTCACTCCCGCTTGAGGAGGAATCTTCATCGTCGGAGGAGCTCTCCATGCAGCACTTCAGGCGAGTTCCATGATCTTTGAAGACCTTGACGGAGAGTAGGCCGCCCTCCATTAACTTGAAGTAGAGGACGAGCCCCACCGTCAGGCTATGGATGCGAGCGAATGTCTTCCATCCGTGACGGAGATACATAACGTGAGGAGCGGGGAAGTCGACGTCGACCCGCGTGCCGCCGGTCCCGCGGCCCCTCATGTGCAATCTGAGGGTCTGGGGCGGATCGAGCTCCATCTCCTGAGCGAAGGGGGTGGGGAGACGGAGACGACGACGCGGTGGCTGGCGCAACCTGATGAAGAACTCGCGGGGCTGGTCCCTGACGTGACCTTCCATTGCAGGGGGCACCGCTGGCAGGGGCACGGCCGCCGCGCCACCTCGTCCCCCTCTCCCCCGACCGCCACGGCAACCTCGGCCACGCCCCTCCCCCTTCCTCTCATGGCCGGCTCCGCCGCCGCGGGCTCGTGGGAAGAAGGGACGCGCTGACGAGCAGCGACCCTCGCCGCCACCGTCGAAGGCCTAGCACCTCCTCTCGCCATGGCAGGTGGAAGAAAGGAGCGAAGGTGAAGGAGGATGAATACTGAAGGAATGTGGGATGACGCCCCTCCCCCTCCTTATAAAGGGGCGGGGTCGAGGCTCGGCCGCCCCACTCAGCCAATCCAGCCATCGGAGAAGAGGGGAATCAGGACCGACCCGCTGCCCCAATCAGCGACGGCCCGGTTTCCCGCCTCCACCACCTTCCACTTGCATGAAGGACGCGTGGCGAGCGGGCAGGATCGAAAGGACGGGTGAGGCGACCGTTCCCCACCCCGTGACCATGGGGCATGGGCGCCTTGAAGACTGCGACCCGAGTCCACCCAGTAAA
Source organism: Triticum aestivum (assembly GCF_018294505.1). Classification (NCBI taxonomy): domain Eukaryota; kingdom Viridiplantae; phylum Streptophyta; class Magnoliopsida; order Poales; family Poaceae; genus Triticum; species Triticum aestivum. The sequence goes on from NC_057814.1 coordinate 559,422,932, forward strand.
TGAGCCGCGCCTCCACGCCTCCCTCTTTTTATGGGGAAGGCGCGAGCCGCGTCTTTACCACGATGTGACGCATGCATGCGGAAACCGACCCACGCATGACACCCACGTCACGCACGACCCTCCACGTCGCGCGCAGGTCATGGGGAAGCGCACCGGAGGAAGAGTTACTGCGGTAAGAATCCGCCCCGCCTGCCCGCGCACCGTTTTGGGCCTGGCCCAACAACGTGTCGCGCTTATGTGTGGCCCAGGCCCAGGGGCTCCTGTCGGTGTACAAAAAGTAGGGGCACTCCTTTGTACCCCTTAACTTGTGCACGGGCAGTCGGAGCCGCGCGCCGCGGCCACACTAAGCAGGGCAGAGGAGGGGAGCCGGAGAGGAGCCAAAGCACAAGATGGCCAAGGCAACGCCAAGACCAGAAACACAAAGAGCAAAGGGGGCAAGGTGGACTCCCCGGGGCGGCCTCCGCGGCCCCGGCAAGAGCCTTGCCGGGGCAACTTGCCCAACACCCATAGAGCCAGCCACCCTTGAGCCCAAAGGTTCCGAATGCCGTCAAGAACTACGTTGGGACCAGGGCTCGGGAGGCACCTCCATGGTGGCATGAAGATCTTTGTCAAGACCATAGATATATGAGATCAGATGAGAATAAGAAGATGGAGACCCTCGGCGGGATCCTTGCCGAGGAGATCCACAAGACCCGCGGCAAGCGCCTTGCCGGGGACAACTGTGATGCCACGGCAAGACCCTTGCCGGGCCCCCGGCAAGGACCTTGCCGAGGGTGTCAGCGGGGCCACAGCCAGGCCCACGTCGACCAAAACTCCTCCGTTGTCCCCAAGCAGCTGCTAGCTCAACCAGCTGGGCAGGCACCTGCATGGCGACAAGCGGCCTCTACGCCAACTCAGCGAGCACCTGCGTGGTGGCATGCATATCTTCGTGAAGACCCTACCACTGCGCCACCTCAGCTGCCTGCCTGCCTACATGGCACCGCATGCATCGCTGGCCTGGGCGCGTGTCGAAGCAAGGCGAGGCGGCAACGGACGGGACGGGCCTCGCTGTCGTCCTCGATAAAGCTAAGGGACACCTAAGCGACACATTAAATGCGTCTTGTCCTGTAATACGTGCCATAAGCTCGCGCTCTGTAGACCTTTCCACTTCCTGTGTGCCACTGTGGCAACCCCTTTTGCCGATAAAAGGAGGCCCGAGGCGACCAGGAGAGGGTTTTGGCTTTTCGGAACTACGCAGCCACCGTAGCTAGTTTAGAAGCTCAAGAACACTCAATACATCCACCAAAGCAGGACTAGGGTTTTACGCATCCTCGCGGCCCGAACCTGGGTAAACGATCCTTGTGCTGGCTCCTGGACCTGCTCTCCTCATGACCCTGCGCCCGCCGACCGTAGAAGGGATCCTAGTGATCCCATAGGTGTCGTTCCCACCAACATCTGGCCTACTAGATTGATCTTTCTTGCAATAGGAGAAGTGCTTAGCTTTGGGTTCAATCTTGCATTGCTCGATCCCAGTGACAGAAGGGGAAATGACACGTATTGTATTGTTGCCATCGAGGATAAAAAGATGGGTTTTATATCATATTGCTTGAGTTTATCCCTCTACATCATGTCATCTTGTCTAATGCGTTACTCTGTTCTTATGAACTTAATACTCTAGGTGCATGCTGGATAGCGGTCGATGTGTGGAGTAATAGTAGTAGATGCAGGCAGGAGTCGGTCTACTTGTCGCGGACATGATGCCTATATACATGATCATGCCTAGATATTCTCATAATTATGCACTTTTCTATCAATTGCTCGACAGTAATTTGTTCACCCACCGTAATACTTATGCTAGCTTGAGAGAAGCCACTAGTGAAACCTATGGCCCCCTGGTCTATTTTCCATCATATAAGTTTCCAATCTATTTTTACTTTGAAATCTTTACTTTCAATCTTTATCATAAAAATACAAAATATTATCATCTCTATCAGATCTCACTTTTGCAAGTGGCCATGAAGGGATTGACAACCCCTTTATCACGTTGGTTGCAAGGTTCTTATTTGTTTGTGTAGGTACGAGGAACTTGCGTGTGGCCTCCTACTGGATTGATACCTTGGTTCTCAAAAACTGAGGGAAATACTTACGCTACTTTGCTGCATCACCCTTTCCTCTTCAAGGGAAAACCAACGCATGCTCAAGAGGTAGCAAGAAGGATTTGTGGCGCCGTTGCCGGGGAGTCTACGCACAAGTCAAGACATACCAAGTACCCATCACAAACTCTTATCCCTCGCATTATATTATTTGCCATTTGCCTCTCGTTTTCCTCTCCCCCACTTCACCCTTGCCGTTTTATTCGCCCTCTCTTTCCGTTCGTCTCTTTTCGCTTGCTTCTTGTTGGCTTGTGTGTTGGATTGCTTGCTTGTCACGATGGCTCAAGATAATAGTAAATTGTGTTACTTTGCCAATACCAACAACCATGATTTTCTTAGCACTCCGATCGCTCCTCTTATCGATGCTGAATCTTGTGAAATTAATGCTGCTTTGCTGAATCTTGTCATGAAAGATCAATTCGCCGGCCTTCCTAGTGAAGATGCCGCTACCCATCTAAACAGCTTTGTTGATTTGTGTGATATGCAAAAGAAGAAAGATGTGGACAATGATATTTTCAAATTGAAGCTATTTCCTTTTTCGCTTAGAAATCGTGCTAAAACTTGGTTTTCGTCTTTGCCTAAAAATAGTATTGATTCTTGGAATAAGTGCAAAGATGCTTTTATCTCTAAGTATTTTCCTCCCGCTAAGATCATCTCTCTTAGAAATGATATTATGAATTTGAAGCAACTTGATCATGAACATGTTGCACAAGCTTGGGAGAGAATGAAATTAATGGTACGTAATTGCCCTACACATGGTTTGAACTTATGGATGATTATACACAATTTTTATGCCGGATTGAATTTTGCTTCTAGTAATCTTTTAGATTCGGCCTCGAGAGGCACTTTTATGGAAATCACTTTAGGATAAGCTACTAAACTCCTAGATAATATTATGGTTAATTATTCTCAATGGTACACTGAAAGATCTACTAGTAAAAAGGTGCATGCAATTGAAGAAATTAATGTTTTGAGTGGAAAGATGGATGAACTTATGAAATTGTTTGCTAATAAGAGTGTTTCTTCTGATCCTAATGATATGCCTTTGTCCACTTTGATTTAGAATAATAATGAATCTATGGATGTGAATTTTGTTGGTAGGAATAATTTTGGTAACAACGCTTATAGAGGAAACTTTAATCCTAGGCCGTATCCTATTAATTCCTCTTATAATTATGGTAATTCCTACAACAACTATTATGGAAATTTTAATAAGATGCCCTCTGATTTTGAGACTAGTGTTAAAGAATTTATGATTTCTCAAAAGAATTTCAATGCTTTGCTTGAAGAAAAATTGCCTAAGATTGATGAGTTGGCTAGGAACGTGGATAGAATTTCTCTTGATGTTGATTCTTTGTAACTTAGATCTATTCCACCTAAGCATGATATCAATGAGTCTCTCAAGGCTATGAGAATTTCCACTGATGAGTGCAAAGAAAGAACCGCTAGGATGCGTGCAAAAAAAAGATTGCTTTATGAAAGCGTGTTCTTCTAGTTTTCATGATAATAAGGATGAAGATCTAAAAGTGATTGACGTGTCTCCCATTAAATATTTGTTTTGCAATATGAATCTTGATAATTATGGGACTGGAGATGAGTCAACTTTAGTTAAAAGGCGTCCCAATGATTCCGAGTTTTTAGATCTTGATGCAAAAATTGGTAAAAGTGGGATTGAAGAGGTCAAAACTTTACATAGCAATGAACCCACTATTCAGGATTTCAAGGAATTTAATTATGATAGTTGTTCTTTAATAGATTGTATTTCCTTGTTGCAATCTGTGCTAAATTCTCCACATGCTTATAGTCAAAATAAGGCTTTTACCCAACATATCGTTGATGCTTTAATGCAATCTTATGAAGAAAAGCTTGAATTGGAAGTTTATATCCCTAGAAAACTTTATGATGAGTGGGAACCTACTATTAAAATTAAAATTAAAGATCATGAATGCTATGCTTTGTGTGATTTGGGTGCTAGTGTTTCCACTATTCCAAAAACTTTGTGTGATATGTTAGGTTTCCGTGAATTTGATGATTGTTCTTTAAACTTGCACCTTGCGGATTCCACCATTAAGAAACCTATGGGAAGAATTAATGATGTTCTTATTGTTGCAAATAGGAATTTTGTGCCCGTAGATTTCATTGTCCATGATATAGATTGCAATCCTTCATGTCCTATTATTCTTGGTAGACCTTTCCTTAGAACGATCGGTGCAATTATTGATATGAAAGAAGGGAATATTAGATTCCAATTTCCGTTAAGGAAAGGCATGGAACACTTTCCTAGAAATAAAACTAAATTACCTTATGGATCTATTATGAGAGCTACTTATGGATTGCATGCCAAAGATGACAATACCTAGATCTATCCTTGCCTTTATGCCTAGCTAGAGGCGTTAAACGATAGCGCTTGTTGGGAGGCAACCCAATTTTAACTTTTTTCTTGCTTTTTGGTTCTGTTTAGTAATAAATCTTTGATCTATCCTCTGGTTAGATGTGTTTTATGTTTTAATTAGTGTTTGTGCCAAGTAGAACCTTTAGGAAGACTTGGGTGAAGTCTTTTTGATCTTGCTGTAAAAAACAGAAACTTTAGCGCTCACGAGATTAGCTACAACCTTTTAATGGAGAGTGATATTTAGTTGATTATTTTTGCATATGATTAATAGATAAATTCCTCACGTCCAGCAATTTATTTTAGAATTTGTGGAGTTCCAGAAGTATGCGTTTGATACAGATTACTACAGACTGTTCTGTTTTTGACAGATTCTGTTTGTCGTGTGTTGTTTGCTTATTTTGATGAATCTATGGCTAGTATCGGAGGTTATGAACCATAGAGAAGTTGGAATAAAGTAGGTTTAACACCAATATAAATAAATAATGAGTTCATTACATTACCTTGAAGTGGTGTTTTGTTTTCTTTCGCTAACGGAGCTCACGAGATTTTCTGTTAAGTTTTGTGTTGTGAAGTATTCAAGTTTTGGGTAAAGATTTGATGGATTATGGAACAAGGAGTGGCAAGAGCCTAAGCTTGGGAATTCCCAAGGCACCCCAAGGTAAAATCCAAGGACAACCAAAAAGCCTAAGCTTGGGGATGCCCCGGAAGGCATCCCCTCTTTTGTCTTCGTCCATCGGTAACTTTACTTGGAGCTATATTTTCATTCACCACATGATATGTGTTTTGCTTGGAGAGTCTTGTATGATTTGAGTCTTTGATTTGTAGTTCACCACAATAATCCTTGATGTACACGCCTTTTGGGAGACACACACATTAATCGGAATTTATTAGAATACTCTATGTGCTTCACTTATATCTTTTGAGCTAAACAATTTTGCTCTAGTGCTTCAGTTATATCTTTTAGAGCACGGTGGTTGTTTTATTTTATAGAAACTATTGATCTCTCATGCTTCACTTATATTATTTTGAGAGTCATTTAGAACAGCATGGTAGTTTTCTTTGGCTATAAAATTAGTCCTAATATGATAGCCTTCCAAGATGGATATAATAAAAACATAAATATAAGTGCATTGAATACTAGGAGAAGTTTGATACTTGATGATTATTTTGAGATATGGAGATAGTGATATTAAAGTTGTGCTAGTTGAGTAGTTGTGAATTTGAGAAATACTTGTGTTGAAGGTTGCAAGTCCCGTAGCATGCACGTATGGTAAACGTTGTGTAACAAATTTGAAACATGAGGTGTTCTTTGATTGTCATCCTTATGAGTGGCGGTCGGGGACGAGCGATGGTCTTTTCCTACTAATCTATCCCCTAGGAGCATGCGCGTAGTGCTTGGTTTTTAATGACTTGTAGATTTTTGCAATAAGTATGTGAGTTCTTTATGACTAATGTTGAGTCCATGGATTATACGCACTCTCAACCTTCCATCGTTGCTAGCCTCTTCGGTACCGTGCATTGCCCTTTCTCACCTTGAGAGTTGGTGCAAACTTTGCTGGTGCATCCAAACCCCATGATACGATACGCTCTATCACACATAAACATCCTTATATCTTCCTCAAAACAGCCACCATACCTACCTATTATGGCATTTCCATAGCCATTTCGAGATATATTGCCATGCAACTTTCCGCCGTTCCGTTTATTATGACACGCTTCAACATTGTCATATTGCCTTGCATAATCATGTAGTTGACATCGTATTTGTGGCAAAGCCACCATGCATATTATTTCATACATGTCACTCTTGATTCATTGCCCATCCTAGTACACCGCCGGAGGCATTCATATAGAGTCATATTTTGTTCTAGTATGGATTTGTAATCATTGAGTTGTAAATAAATAGAAGTGTGATGGTCATCATTAATAGAGCATTGTCCCAAATAAAAAAATTAAAAAGAGAAAGAGAAAGGCCAAATAAAAAAAAGAAGGCCCAAAAAAAGAGAAAGAAAAAAAAGAGAAATAAAAAGGGACAATGCTACTATCATTTTCCCACACTTGTCCTTCAAAGTAGCACCATGATCTTTATGATAGAGAGTCTCTTGTTTTGTCACTTTCATATACTAGTGGGAATTTTTCATTATAGAACCTGGCTTGTATATTCCAACAATGGGCTTCCTCAAATGCCCTAGTTCTTCGCGAGCAAGCAAGTTGGATGCACACCCACTTAGTTTCTTTTGTTGAGCTTTCATACATTTATAGCTCTAGTGCATCCGTTGCATGGCAATCCCTACTCCTTGCATTGACATCAATTGATGGGCATCTCCCTAGCCCGTTGATTAGCTGCGTCAATGTGAGAATTTCTTTTTTTGTCTTCTCCACACAACCCCCATCATCATATTCTATTCCACCCATAGTGCTATATCCATGGCTCACGCTCATGTATTGCGTGAAGGTTGAAAAAAGTTTGAGATTACTAAAGTATGAAACAATTGCTTGGCTTGTCATCGGGTTGTGCAAGATGCTAGCATCTTGTGTGACGAAAATGAAGCATGGCAAAACTATATGATTTTGTAGGGATGAGCTTTCTTTGGCTATGTTATTTTGAGAAGACATAATTGCTTGGTCAGTATGCTTGAAGTATTATTATTTTTATGTCAATATTAAAATTTTATGTTGAATCTTTCAGATCTAAACATTCATGCCACAATAAAGAAAATTACATTGAGAAATATGCTAGGTAGCATTCCAAATCAAAAATTCTGTTTTTATCATTTACCTACTCGAGGACGAGCAGGAATTAAGCTTGGGGATGGTTGATACGTCTCCAATGTATCTATAATTTTTGATTGTTCCATGCTATTATATTATCCGTTTTGGATGTTTAATGGGCTTTACTATACACTTTTATGTTATTTTTGGGACTAACCTATTAACCCAAGGCCCAGTGCAAATTGCTATTTTTTTTGCCTATTTCAGTGTTTCGCACAAAATGAATATCAAACGGAGACCAAACGGAATGAAACCTTTGGGAGCATGATTTTTGTAACAAACGTGATCCAGAGGACTTGGAGTGGACGTCAAGAAATCAACGAGGAGGCCACGAGGCAGGGAGGCGTGCCTGCCCCCCTGGGCGCGCCCCCACCCTCGTGGGCCCCTCGCAGCTCCACCGACCTACTTCTTCCTCCTATATATACCCATATACCCCGAAACCAACCAGGAGCACCACGAAACCCTATTTCCACCGCCGCAACCTTCTGTAGCCATGAGATCCCATCTTGGGGCCTTTTCCGGCGCTCTGCCGAAGGGGGAATCGATCATGGAGGGCTTCTACATCAACACCATAGCCTCTCCGATGATGTGTGAGTAGTTTACCACAGACCTTCGGGTCCATAGTTATTAGCTAGATGGCTTCTTCTCTCTCTTTGGATCTCAATACAAAGTTCTCCTCGATCTTCTTGGAGATCTATTCGATGTAACTCTTTTTGCGGTGTGTTTGTCGAGATCCTATGAATTCTGGGTTTATGATCAAGATTATCTATGAACAATATTTGAATCTTCTCTGAATTCTTTTATGTATGATTGGTTATCTTTGCAAGTCTCTTCGAATTATCATTTTGTTTTGGCCTACTAGATTGATCTTTCTTGCAATAGGAGAAGTGCTTAGCTTTGGGTTCAATCTTGCGTTGCTCGATCCCAGTGACAGAAGGGGAAACGACACGTATTGTATTGTTGCCTTCGAGGATAAAAAGATGGGGTTTATATCATATTGCTTGAGTTTATCCCTCTACATCATGTCATCTTGCCTAATGCGTTACTCTGTTCTTATGAACTTAATACTGTAGATGCATGCTAGATAGCGGTCGATGTGTGGAGTAATAGTAGTAGATGCAGGCAGGAGTCGGTCTACTTGTCGCGGACGTGATGCCTATATACATGATCATGCCTAGATATTCTCATAATTATGCACTTTTCTATAAATTGCTCGACAATAATTTGTTCACCCACCGTAATACTTATGCTCTCTTGAGAGAAGCCACTAGTGAAACCTGTTGCCCCCGGGTCTATTTTCCATCATATAAGTTTCCAATCTATTTTTACTTTGCAATCTTTACTTTCAATATTTATCATAAAAACACCAAAAAATATCATCTCTATCAGATCTCACTTTTCCAAGTGGCCGTGAAGGGATTGACAACCCCTTTATCGCGTTGGTTGCAAGGTTCTTATTTGTTTGTGTAGGTACGAGGGACTTGCGTGAGGCCTCCTAGTGGATTGATACCTTGGTTCTCAAAAACTGAGGGAAATACTTACGCTACTCTGCTGCATCACCCTTTCCTCTTCAATGGAAAACCAACGCATGCTCAAGAGGTAGCAGAGTTCCCCAGGGGCATTTGTGGATCTGCCGCGCAGTGTTTCTAATGCTGCAAAATTCTTCCGAGCCGGAGAAGGGGATTCAACGGAGAAGCTGTTCTGGTCGCAATACCTTGCGCTAGAGCATCCGGTGCCCTTTAGTGATCAGCTAAAACAGCTGGTCGATCTGCATAGGGTGGCCGAACTGGCCATGAAGGATTTAATAATCCGGCTGTGGCCTGCCGAAGCTATACCCAGCAGCTACTTCGGTCTCGTGAAGCAGCTGGTGAATGCCTGCCCTCGGCTGGACGTCGTCAAGCAGTCGGTCTGCATCGAGGGCGCGCGCATGGCCTTCGCCCGCGTCAAGGTATGGTGGGCGAAGATGGACGCCGCCAAGCTTGTGACCGAGGGACCGCCTGAGGGCAAGGAGCACCGCACGCCCGAACGATATTTTGAAGATGTCCTGGAGGGGTCTCGTATTGTGGCGATGCAATGTGCGCAAGACATTATTTTCGAATGACTACATTCATGTTGTCTCTGCCTTGTATGATGAAACAAAATCGTTATGTAATATAATGTTTGTTTAAAAAATTTCACCTCTGTGCAGCCGTGTTGTATGAAATCTGAGAGTTGGCCAGTCATCGGCTTCTGCCCCCACGTAGGTAGTACGGGGGTGTTCGGGATGGAATCTAAACACTCTTGACCAAATTGTTTGGTCCTTGAAGGAGGTGTTTAGCACAACGAACCAGCCAATCGGACTATGCGGCTTTAGCACCCTCACTTAGCCATAGGAGTTTGACAATTAAAATATAGGCGCAGCCCCTAGTATCCGAACTAGGATGCTGTAAACACCTGATCGGGTAAGTACCGATCCCTCGCGTAATGCGGAAAAAATCTCTAAAGTTTTGAGACCTCCGAAGAGCTGACCAGCTCTCGCCGCATCATGACAGTCACTTTTCGGCTTTCTCTACTGAGGTGCTCATCCGGGTAAACCAGGGCACAATCGCAGTAGTTCTCCCTTTACTACCCTAGCCGATATAGCGGAACGTAAGGTAGCAAGCACAGGAGCCGGGCAACCCAACTATTGACCAAAGACATGATTCGGAGCCAATGCATATAGTGCTAAATTCAGGGTGCCGAACTATACTGTAAAAAGTGTTCGGACTTTGTTGCCGTATTGCGGGGTGCTATGAAGCCCCTGGCAAATTGAAACGTACCAAAGTGTACGGGTGCTATTTGATAAGATTATCAAAAAAGAAAAAAGAAGAAAGGGTAGTAAGCTAGAGCCGCGGAATTTGGGCCGCAAACTGTTTCAATTATAATTTCATTAATACATCAAAGCGCATTTGTAAAAGTGGTGCAATAAGCAACGGGCTATTTAATATGCCACAACCAAGGGAGAGCTGCATGTGGATCCTGCAAATAGGTAGAGTGATCGTTAAAGAGACCACCTAAAAATTCCCCTATACGTCCATGCTTACTGTCGTCTTGGTGTATTTATCCTTCCAAAGGACCTGTGATTAGGCCATCAAGGAAGGCCTGTGGAAAAGAAACCTGAAAAGGAGAAAAAAGAAACAGTGAAAGTATGTGTGTCCGGGGGCGGTCGAGCCGTGTTGTGGATCACAAGCTAGTTATGCCTCCGTCTATGCCCATGGTATTTTGAGTGCGTAGTTGTGTACGCGCGGTACGAATGCCGCCACTTGATCAGGACTGGGACGGAGGCCGAATTGCTAGTCGAGCTCTTGACGAGCCGATCTGTCCTGCTGCAGAATAGTCCGGACTCTCTTGACAGTGTCTCGGAGCTCGGCCGCCGAATTGAGGTTCTGCTTGAACAGGCCGCTCTGTACTTCTGCTGCAAAGGCAGCGGTGTGCTCCTCAGTGCGGAGGGAGCGTTTCGTGTTTCCATTAACTGTTATGACGCCACGTGGTCCGGGCATCTTAAGCTTGATATAAGCATAGTGTGGCACCACATTGAATCGAGCAAATGCGGTTCGTCCGAGCAGTGCGTGATAGCCGCTGCGAAATGGGACGATATCGAACATTAACTCTTCGCTTCGGAAGTTGTCCGGAGATGCGAAGACAACCTCTAGTGTGATTGAGCCCATACAGCGGGCCTCTACACCTGGTATGACTCCTTTAAAGGTAGTCTTTGTGGGCTTGATCTGTGATGGTTAATGCACATTTTCCGCACTGTATCCTGATAGAGTAGGTTGAGGCTGCTGCCGCCGTCCATTAGGACTCGCGTCAGGTGGAATCCATCAATTATTGGGTCAAGGACCAGTGCGGCTGAACCGCCGTGACGGATACTAGTCAGATGATCCCGACGATCGAAGGTGATCGGGCATGATGACCATGGATTAAATTTTGGGGCGACTGGCTCTACCGCATAGACGTCCCTGAGCGCGCGCTTGCGCTCCCTCTTGGGGATGTGCGTAGCGTATATCATGTTCACTATTTTGACCTGAGGGGGTCTGTCCCCCTATGTTTGGTGGCCGGGGCTCCTCGTCTTCGTCCTCGCTTTTCGATCCCCTCTCCTTGTTTTCGGCATTTACTTGCCGGCCTGTTTACAAACCCAACACTCCCTATTGGTATGGTTGGCTGGTTTTTCTGGGGTGCCATGGATCTGGCACGGACGATCAAGTATGCGGTCCAAACTGGATGGCCCCGAGTTGTTTCTTTTATATGGCTTCTTCCGCTGACCAGGCTTGGAGCCACTTAATCCGGCGTTGACTGTAGTGTCATCGGTGTTGTCACCATTGCTTCGACGTTTGTGCCTGTTGCGTCGGAGCTTGCTGTTGCTGTTTTTGACCTCGGAGGCGCCCGCTTCGCTTGTCGTGTTTTTACTACGGGCCAGCCAACTATCCTCACCCGCACAAAAGTGGGTCATGAGGGCCGTGAGGGCTGCCATGGACTTCGGCTTCTCTTGGCCGAGGTGGCGGGCGAGCCATTCGTCGCGGATGCTGCGTTTAAAGGCCGCTAGGGCTTTGGCATCCGGACAGTCGATGATCTGGTTCTTTTTAGTTAAGAACCTACTCCAGAATTTCCTGGCTGACTCTCCGGGGTGTTGAACTATGTGGCTTAAGTCATCGGCATCTGGTGGCCGAACATATGTACCTTGGAAGTTGTCGCGGAAGGAGTCTTCCAAATCCTCCCAGCTGCCAATAGAGTTTTCGGGCAGACTGTTTAACCAGTGCCGAGCTGGCCCTTTGAGTTTTAACGGGAGGTATTTGATGGCGTGGAGGTCATCTCCATGGGCCATATGGATATGGAGAAGAAAATCTTCGATCCACACCGCAGGATCAGTTGTTCCATCGTATGATTCAATATTCACGGGTTTAAACCCTTCTGGAAATTCATGCTCCATTACTTCGTCAGTGAAGCAAAGAGGGTCACATCGTGACGTAGCTCCAATGGAGTCCGTCTGCAGTTTTCGGCCCGGGCGTGACTAGGCTTGTCATGTCCGAGTAGATAGTCATCGCCGCGTGTCGAGGCACGTCCTCGCGATCCGTAGATCGATCTGGTATGTCTTGCTCTACTATCCAGGTCCTGCCGAAGGTCATATGTATAACCCCAAGCTGTTTTATCTCTGCCTTTACGATGAGGTGGGGCGGGCTGGTGTTCGTCTTGAGTTGCCGCTTTATCCTGACCGCGTGGTGGTCGGTCAGCCGCATTGCGCGATGATGGTACGGGCTCCGGCGCCTCATCATCGAACTGAGGTATCAATTTGCATTTCGGGTAGCTTTTGGCTGGGCACTTGAGGCCGTATTCTTCGGCTGCTAGGACATCAGTCCATCTATCGTTAAGCAGATCTTGGTCAGCTTGAAGCTGCTGCTGCTTCTTTTTCACGCTCCTTGCAGTGGCTATTAGCCGGCGCTTAAAGCGCTCCTGCTCGAGAGGTTCCTCAGGCACGATAAAATCCTCGTTGACGAGGCTCACCTCATCCTCGGAGAGTGGAAGATAATTACTGTCCTCCGAGTCATCATGTATGGCCTGTTCATCAGGGCTAACTTGCCTGTTTTCCCGTTCCTCCTGTTCGGAAGTCTTCACTATCTTCGGCATCTTCCGGAGTATTCTTTTCTCCCGTGCTGGTATTGCTGTCTTTTCCACGACGTGACTTAGAGCGGCGCCGCTGACGCCGGTGCTTTGGCTGTGTCTCAGGAGGTTTACTCTTGACCGGATCTTTTTTGTCATCGTCGTTAGTTCTTTTAGGTGTATCCACCATGTACACGTCGTAAGAAGAGGTGGCCGTCCATCGTCCGGTAAACGGCGGGTTTTGGCCCTGCTCCTCATCGGCATCGTCGTCTATACCGTCGATGTCTTCGGAGCCGTAATCGAGCATGTCGGTTAAGTCTTCGACAGCGGCTATAAAGTGGGCGGTGGGTGGGAAACGAAATTCTCCATCATCAGCCTCCAATTCGAACCGGATATAATTCGGCTGTGAGACCTCCTCTACGGGTAGTGCTTTTAACGAGTTTAATACGTCGCCCAAAGGCGAGTGCCGAAAAATGTCTGCGGAGCTAAATTTGACAATCGAAGATTGATCGAGCTCGACGCACGTGGACGCACATGGTTCGGAACCTGTAGCCAGAAACGAGTCCGAGGCTCCGGTGACACAGATTCCACTCGAGGTTGGGTCTGTGTGCGGCTCTGACGCCGCTAGGACTGCGGCATCCGTGGTGGGGTTGAGCTTCCCGTCTTCGGATGGCGCGATCTGCTCCGGATCTAAGGCCAGAGCAGCTGAAGGTGCTATCTCCTGGGTATGCTCTGATGACAGATTTAAGTCATGTTCATCGTGGTGATGGGGAGCGACTGCCGTGGTCTTGAATCCATCGAAGATCAAGTCTCCGCGGATATCCGCGACGTAATTCAAGCTCCCGAATCTGACCTGACGGCCAGGGGAGTAGCTATCGATCTGCTCCAAATGGCCAAGCGAGTTGGCCCGCAGTGCGAAGCCGCCGAACACAAAGATCTGTCAGGGGAGGAAGACTTCTCCTTGGACAGCATTGTTGTAGATGATTGAAGGGGCATTCAAAACCTTTTGAGGACAGCACAGTGGAACTCTCAATGAAAGCACCAATGTCGGTGTCAAAACCAGCGGATCTCGGGTAGGGGGTCCCGAACTGTGCGTCTAGGTTGATGGTAACAGGAGACGGGGGACACAACGTTTACCCAGGTTCGGTCCCTCTCTATGGAGGTAATACCCTACTTCCTGCTTGATTGATCTCGATGAATATGAGTATTAGAAGAGTTGATCTACCACGAGATCGTAATGGCTAAAACCCTAGAAGTCTAGCCTGTATGAATATGATTATGATTGTTGTTCTCTACGGACCTAGCCCTCCGGTTTATATAGAAACCGGAGGGATCTAGGGTTACATAAAGCCGGTTATAGAGAAGGGAATCTTCATATTTAGTCGCCAAGCTTGCCTTCCACGCCAAGGAGAGTCCCATCCGGACACGGGTAGAGTCTTCAGTCTTTGTATCTTCACAGCCCATCAGTCCGGCCCATGGCTAACAGGCCGGGCACCCGAGGACCCCTTAGTCTAGGACTCCCTCAATGGCCACCGGTGATGATTCCCCCTCCGGCAGGGTGCCGGAATAGGGTCCCGATTGGTTTTTGGTGGCTACAGAGGCTTGCGGCGGTGGAACTCCCGATCTAGGTTTACTTTGGGGGTTTTGAAGGAAATATGCCCTAGAGGCAATAATAAAGTTGTTATTTATATTTCCTTATATCATGATAAATGTTTATTATTCATGCTAGAATTGTATTAACCGGAAACTTAGTACATGTGTGAATACATAGACAAACAGAGTGTCCCTAGTATGCCTCTACATGACTAGCTCGTTAATCAAAGATGGTTAAGTTTCCTAGCCATAGACATGTGTTGTCATTTGATGAACAGGATCACATCATTAGAGAATGATGTGATGGACAAGACCCATCCGTTAGCTTAGCATTATGATCGTTTAGTTTTATTGCTATTGCTTTCTTCATGACTTATACATGTTCCTCTGACTATGAGATTATGCAACTCCCGAATACCGGAGGAACACCTTGTGTGCTATCAAACGTCACAACGTAGCTGGGTGATTATAAAGATGTTCTATAGGTGTCTCCAAAGGAGTTTGTTGGTTTGGCATAGATCAAGATTAGGATTTGTCACTCTGTGTATCGGAGAGGTATCCCTGGGCCCTCTTGGTAATGCACATCACTATAAGCCTTGCAAGCAATGTGACTAATGAGTTAGTTACGGGATGATGCATTACGGAACGAGTAAAGAGACTTGCCGGTAACGAGATTGAACTAGGTATGAGGATACCGACGATCGAATCTCAGGCAAGTAACATACCGATGATAAAGGGAACAACGTATGTTGTTATGCGGTTTGACCGATAAAGATCTTCGTAGAATATGTAGGAGCCAATATGAGCATCCAGGTTCCGCTATTGGTTATTGACCGGAGATGTGTCTTCGTCATGTCTACATAGTTCTCGAACCCGTAGGGTATGCACGCTTAACGTTTGATGACGATTTGTATTATGAGTTATGTGATTTGATGACCGAAGTTTGTTCGGAGTCCCGGATGAGATCACGGACACGACGAGGAGTCTCAAAATGTTTGAGAGGTAAAGATTCATATATTGGAAGGTTACATTCGGACATCGGAATGGTTCGGGGCGTTTCAGATGAGTTTCGGAGTACCAGGGGTTACCGGACCCCCCCCCCCCCGCCCGAGAAGTTAATGGGCCATCATGAGCCTTAGTGGAGAAGAGGGAGGGTCGGCCAAGAGGTGGCGCCCCCCCTTGCCAGTCCTACTCCTACTCTCTTTCCCCCTTTGCTACTCTGGAAAAGGAAAGAGGAAGGGGAATCCTACTTGGACTAGGGAATCGTAGTAGGACTCCCCACACCTGGTGCGCCCCCCTTGGGCCGGCCTCCTCCTCCCCCCTCCTTTATATACGTGGGAGGGGGGCACCCCAAAGACACACAAAAGTTTCTCATAGACGTGTGTGGTGCCCCCTCCACAGTTACACACCTCGGTCATATCGTCATAGTGCTTAGGCGAAGCCCTGCGCCGGTAACTTCATCATCACTGTCTCCACACCGTCGTGCTGACGGAACTCTCCCTCGCCCTCAAGTGGATCAAGAGCTCGAGGGACGTCATCGTGCTGAACGTGTGCTGAACACGTAGGTGCCATATGTTCAGTACTTGGAACGGTTGGATCGTGAAGACGTTCGACTACATCAACCGCATTACTAAACGCTTCCGCTTTCGGTCTACGAGGGTACGTGGACACACTCTCCCCGCTCGTTGCTATGCTTCTCCTAGATTGATCTTGTGTGACCGTAGGAATTTTTTTGAAATACTACGTTCCCCAACAGGTTTCTGTATTTATAGGAATTCTTGGCGTCGAGAACAAGTCAGGGGGTCCACGAGTCAACGACAAGGACGGAGGACGCGCCCGGGGGGGTAGGGCGCACCCTCCAACCTTGTGGTTGGCTCAGGACTCTTCTGGCCCAACTCTTTTGCTTCGAGGACTTCTTCTGGTCCATAAAAAATCACCGTAAATTTTCAGCTCAATTGGACTCCGTTTGATATTCCTTTTCTGCGAAACTCAAAAACAAGGAAAAAACAGAAGCTAGCACTGGGCTCTAGGTTAATAGGTTAGTCCCAAAAATCATATAAAATAGCATATAAATGCATATAAACATCCAAGATAGATAATATAATAGCTTGGAATAATCAAAAATTATAGATACGTTGGAGACGTATCAGAAACCACTACTATCTGGAATACCATACAACATTTGTGCCTTATATCAGGTTAGACTCCTAAGTGGGCCAAATATTTTGTTCTATTTAGTAAGAATGTTACAAAGTCCAGAAGAGATATAAATAAAAATATCTTCATAGTGGTGCACATGAACAATGATAGTACACATCTTTGTCATCCTCTTATTATACCTGCTAGAAAAAAGGCTAGCGCCTATACTTTTGTCCTTAATAAATTCAAGAGTAAACTGAATGGGTATAAAGCTAATAAACTGTCAGATGCTGCCAAGTTTGTCTTAATCAAATATGGTTTTCTTCTCTTCCGGTGTACTACATGTCTAATACCTTATTTTCAAAAAAGATGCTTGCAAAAATGAATGTTGTCATTAGGGATTTATGGTGAAAGGAAGTGTAGGAGATAAATCAAGTGAAGCATCTCTATCAAAAAGCTTGGGCAGTGATTTGTAAATCAAAGAAGCTAGGTGGTTAAGGCATTAGGAATCTGGAAGCAGACAATAAATCAATGTTGGTTAAATGTGGCCTATAAGATCGTCACTACTCAAGACAACAACATCTCAAGAATCCTAAATTCTAAGTATTTTCCTAACACTTCTTCTTTGAGGCTTCCTACTAATGTCCCTAAATCCGCCTTTTGGACTTCAATTCTTAATGTAAGAGATCCGCTCATCAATGTTGTTTCAATTCAATTTCCTAGATGAAATTCTAGCATTGGGTCAACTCCCTGATGCACCTTTTAGAAGAACACTCATGAGGCTCTTATTATACAGGATTCAAGTTTTACTTATCCCCCATTGTTTCTGACCTTTGGATCCCCAATACTAGATTTCAGAATATTCAATTTCTTAGTAATTTGTTTGGTGATACGAAAGCAAACATTATTTAACAAATTACAGTTGGTGCTGATACAAATGATGACATGTTAATTTGGAAATTCACCTCATCTGGAATTTGAACGTCCAAAAGTGCTTATCAAAAGTTTGGCCCTTCTTTCTATGGTCTTAATGATGTTCATAATGGTGCCCCTTCTTCCGGCCTTACAAAGGGTGAATGAAACTGGCTTCCATTTATTCTGTTTCTTTTATGCATGCGGTGTGGTTTGCTTCTCCTCTAGATCTGCATGTTGACAGCCTTAGGGTATACAGGAAGTGGAAATTGCAATCAATCACATGTTGATTAATTTTAAAATTGATCACTTTGTTGCCATAAATTTTTAGTAATCTTTGGTCTATATGGAAGGCAAGAAATAACATGCTCTTCAACAACAAACAATATGCTCCATTGCAGGTTCTATATGAACCGAAGGCCCTTCTAATGCCAAAGAAATACCTAAGTGGCGAACAAAAGACAGAGGAAACATTTCTCCTACTAATGAAGCTATAAATACTTATATTACCACCACCTATTCTGTTGGCAAATACAGTATGCGGCACACTTGTTTCCAAATACATGATCTCTAAAGGAACAAATGTTTTTACAGATGCGACATGGAAGGATACTACCTCTCTATTCAATTCTTTTTCAAGTTTAAAGAGTAAAGAGGGGCTTGGAGTATTCGTGCAACGGCATAACAGAGAAAACAAGCGTGCCATCTTCATTAAGGAGACTTCCATGACAGAGTCCCCCTTGCAGGCTGAGGCGCAAGCGTTTGAGCTAGAAGCACAAGTAGCGAAAGCAATGGAAGCACATGAGCCAAATTTCTTAATAGATAGTCAAGTGCTCCACAACAACACTACAAAAAAAGACACTTCCGTGATGGTACGTGTTTGTCACAGTAGGTCACGTTTTGTGTCATGCATGTACATCCATGACAAATTTATGACAGAATCAAGATACTCATACTTGTGCTGTCGTAGAAGTGTTCCATGACATTACCAAAATTATCATCACGGAAGTGTCCACTTCCATGACGATAAATCACGCGTCATGGAAGTGCTTTCATCAAGGGTGACCGACACGTGGCATCCACCGTAACGGAACGCCGTTAAGCTATCGGGTCCGGTTTTGGATCTGATAACCCGCTAACAGCCCAGACCAATGAGGATTTTCCACGTGTAAAATTCTCATTGGCCGGAGGAAACACGTGTTGGCTCACCGTTGGGACAGATGTCATCCATTCATTGGACAGGAGGCGCCTATGATACGTCGACACGTGGCACGGCCCAACAAAGGCCCATTCCGGTGAAAAGGCCGGCCCGTTTGACTTGGTCAAAAGGTAATGGGCCGGCCCACGGAAAGCCTGTTAACGGCCTATTCGTATATATCCCATTTACGGCCCGCTAACTCACGGCCCATTACGGCCTATCCGAATTAAGCCCAGTAGCTTCATCTGGGCCTTCCAATATGATTCCAGCCCGTTGTAACTTCCGGCCCATGTATTGCCCATGATGTCTTTCGGCCCATACGGGACCATTTGTAACTCTTGGCCCATTAACGGCCCGTGGTGAATCTGGCCTGCAATGACAGTGTACCCCTTTTTACCGATTAACGGCCCATTATTCGATTGGGCCGTTTCCAACCCGGGTTATCTTTCAGCCTTCTCAGGGCCCATTTATTCTTGGGCTCATTTCCAGCATTCGGTTACTTACGGCCCGTCATTGGCCTTTTATGCCTGTGGGCCAAATTCAGCCTGTGGTTACAATCGGCCCGTTTGCGGCCCGTTACTCCGTTGGGCCATTTTCATAACGTCATCAAATACGGCCGATTAACGACGGCCTGTTATTGTCGGCCCATGAACGGACGATTCCAAATCTAGCCCGTTTACGGCCCATAATGCGGTCTGTTATTGGCCCATGTTTGGCCTATCGATCATACGGCACATAGAAGGCCCATTGATGCTACGGCCCGTAGAAGTCCCATTCTTTCTACGGCCCTAAGAAGGCCCATTGTTTCTACGGCCCGTAGGAGGCCCATGGTAACTACAGTAAATATGTAGCCCATGGTTATTGTGGCCTAGTTTTAAAAAATAGGTTATTGCGGCCACTAGCAAACCGCGGAAAAAGAACAACACTGACTACAAGCAAACAAATAAACAAGACAACAAGGAAATAAATAAGCAAGGAACTTACGCTAGGCTATCACGGCTATTACACATGTTACATCCACTGGGCATCAAAGTTCGCCACCAGTGCAAATATAGGGAACAAAGCAGCATATCATATACACTGGTTGTCAAAGTTGGCGACCAGTGCAAATAAACGCCGTAGCAAAACAAGTCCAGAACTGAAACCACTTTAGAAGATCTCAAGAAACAATATCGTGGGTACCCATAATGCTGGCAAGATGCTTAGCAAGCTTATTAACTTTTTCTTGTTTGGCGCTTAAATCCTGCAGCGCTTGCTGTTGCACCAGAAAGTATGCATCTGAATTCTGCAGGGACTTCCTCAGTCCTTCAGCTTCCTGTCGCAGCACATCTGATCGATGTCTTTCAACTTGAAGTTGAGACTCAAGAAGACGAACTGATTCAGGCAGCGAGTTCGAAGAGCTTGTGCCAGCAGTAGTGGCCAGTAACTCGAACACTACATCAAGACATGACTTTTGGGTTCTCTCACTGTCGTCAAGGTAGTTTTTATCAGCTTTCTTGGAGACCAACAGGGATGTCTCACTATCTTGAACCTTATCTGCATTACTTCCTTTACCATTGCATAACGGGGTACTGTTCTCCAATATTTTGTCCGCATTCTAAAAGAGAAACAAGCAGACACGTCACAGGTTTACCATGTTGTATATGAAACTCATTTTGGTAAATCAGTTCAGTAGTAAAGTGCACAGGATAACAACATGAAACAAACATATATCTATGTACCATGGTCACTTTATGGTCTATATCATTCTAGTTTTTGTTGCCAAATCAAGATAGAGACACAGTTCAAATAATATTTGTTCAAGACAAAGCAGAATAGACAGAATATAAGTGTGGGAAACTATAGAGCAATAACAACACTTGTAATGTGCATGACATGAGAACATAACTGTTTATTCAATTGAAACTGAAATCAACATAGAGCAAGTTACAACAGCAAACCAGTTAAAGAAACAGGTTTAAAACATACCTGTTGCGCCATTGGAGTTTCAATTCCATCCTTCAAATTTGAAAATAGTTGGTCTGAGTAAATACAGTGATGCAAGAGCAAAGGAGTATGAACCATAGCTACAGAACCTGACCTGAGAACAATTCTTCTTCTCCTTTAAGCGTTGAGTTGGGATTCGGAGTGGTGGTCCTCGTGCTTTGGGCACTGCAGTTCCCTTACTAACTGCTCGTGTTTGGGTGCTCTGTGGTGGAGACGGTGCTGTGTCAACTGGAACTGGGTTACTATCTGCTGGGGTTGGGGTTAGAAGGGGTGTAGCTGGTTCTCTGTCCAACTGGGTAGGGGTACAGTCTGCGAGAGTCTGGGTTATGTGTGGTGGGGCTGGTTCTTGGGCAAGTACAACCGTGGTTCTATCTGCATCAACTGGTAGCACTATCTTTTCTGAAGACCGTGTTGTTACTCCCTTAGATACTGCCATCACCCTCTCCAATTCAAATGGCTGATAAACAAGAAAAGTAATTGAATGTACAGACATTGTATGATAGACAGGTGCAATGGATAGTGGGGAATAAAAGAGGGCATGAAATAATTCACATTTATGTTGTCTAACCAAACAGGATAGCATGACACAATTTCACATATATGATGGCTAACTAAACAGGATAGCATGACACAATTTCACATTATGATGGCTAACTAAAAAAGATGGAAAGACATAGTTCAAAATATGATGACTATGTAAACAGGATGACATGATATAACTATATAATGTGTTTATTAAATAGGTTGGCATGCCATAATTCACATACATGCCGCCTATGGAAACATGATAGCATGATATAATTCCCGGATAGAATGACATAATTCAAAATATGATGACTGTAAACACTAAACAGGATGAGATGATATAACTATATGATGTCTTTATTAAATGGGTTGCCATGCCATAATTCAGATAGATGCTGTGTATGTAAACATGATGGCATGATATAATTCAAATATATGATTTATATAGTAAGCAAGTAAGCAGATGGCAATCCATATATGATGTAAAAACTAAGCAATGCAAGACAACATGCATGACATGGGTAATATAACCCTGCCAAGTTTGAGCATAGACCTCAGGGGGGAAATAGGACTGGTCATCAGTCTCTGAATCCTCCTCTGAGGAGCTCTCTGTATCCAGCAAGATGTCTGCTTCAGCAGGTAGCATTGTCTGCTCTGAATACCTTGTTTTCACTCCAGATACTTCCATCACCGCTTCAAATGGCTGATGCACAGGAAGAGTAGTTGAATATACAAACGTTGTCGACAAATGGAACACGTAATACAAAAAATGATAGCATGATATAATTCACATACATGATGATTGGCTCAACAGCATGGCATTGCATAATTCACATATATAATGCCTTTGCAACAAGATAGCATTGCATAATTCACATATATAATGTCTTGCAACAAGATGGCAATGCATAATTCACATATATGGTAATTAGACACTAAACAGGTGGCATTCACACAAAGCATGTCTAAACTAATCAAATGACATAGCAATGCAAGACACCATACGCACGATATGAGCAACATAACCCTGCCAAGTTAGAGCATACACCTCGGGGGGGGGGGAATAGGACTGGTCATCTGTCTCTGAATCCTCCTCTGAGGAGCTATCCGTAACCAGCGAGATATGCGCTTCGTCAGATAGCATAGTCTGCTCTGAAGACCTTGTTTTCACTCCAGAATTTTCCATCACCGTGTCAAATGGCTGATGCACACGAAGAGTAGTTGAATGTACTAACATTGTTGACAAATGTAATACGTAACGAAAAAAAGGATGGCCTGATATAATTCACATATAAGATGACTGGCTAAGCAGGATGGCATTGCAAAATTCACATATATGATGCCTGGCTAAACAAGATGGTGTTGCATAATTCACATAAACGATGAATAAACTAAATAGATGGCATTCACCCAAAGCATGTCTAAACTAAGCAGTTGACATATTTGATGTATAAAGTAAGCAATGCAAGGCACCATATGCATGATATAACCAACATCAGCATGCCAAGTTACAGCGAAGACCTCAGGGGGTAAATAGGAGTGGTCTTCTCCTTCTGAATCCCCCTCAGAACAGATATCTTCCTCTCGATTACAATCCGAAATGGTTGGAGGGGGGCTGCCTTTGCGCCTACCATGGAGCGATGTCTGCATGAAATTTTATTGCCACGCAAGGCTCGTCTCTTTTGCTCTACACGTCCAGTTCCACTATGTACAATAACTGACATGCATAGGAATAAAACATAGTGAGATTATGTAAGGAGTGCATGCAGAAATCCAGAGTGATGGTAGCAACCTGTGGGTAGATCCAAAACCAATGATAGCAGGCAGATAATGGCTTCATTTAAAAAATACAGATAATGGCTTCTTTACTGTTTGTTTCCCACCCAACACAAAACTCATAATAGACACCAGAGATTAACCAGATAGTAGATAGATACTATTGATTGCGGCCCCGATATGTACCCCACAACCATTTAAAAACTCAAGTTTGACCATTAGTTTGGAGCTGACTCAGAGTCTAATCGGTGAACATGACGATAAAGTAGCATGTAATACTAAGCGATGCATAACGTAAGCAGACACGAAAGAGTGCGACCTCTCTTGCGGACCCGTGTAGTCCTCGAGGTCATCTGCTCGGTTGATGATGGTAATGCAGTTGTCATGGCTGCCGGCGGCGGGGAAGAAGATTTGAGGCTGTGAAAGATAGTGTGGAGGCCGGATCGCTGTTGTGCTGGACACTTCTGTCGTTGGAGCAGCTGAGCTTGGGTGGACGACGGCGCAGCAGGAGCGGGACAAACCACACAAGGTTTTCTTTGACAACTATCTATAAGAGAAGTAATTCTGTAAGGGCTCGCTTGAATTGGAGGATTCTAACAACGCAGGGATAGGAAATACACAGTAATAGGATAGGAATGCACGTGCAAAACAGAGAATTTAAAAACACAGGATTTCCGCCAATCTAGGTGTTTGGTTCACAAGAATTGGAAGATCACAGGATGCAAAGAAGCATGGTGAGATTAAGTCAAACCACAAGAAAATGTACGGTTATAATGCTATTATGGTACTATCTCTTAGTCTTGTGCTTCATGAATAGGAATTTGAAAAGGAGGACAAGTGGAAATTAAAATCCGTACGGTTTTTCTGTCAAGGAGACACTAAAGGAACAAATCCTACAGTTTTCCTTTGCTCCATTCCTTTCAATCAAATGCATGAATAGTAGTACCATAGGAAACTTTCCAATTCCTATGTTTTTCCTTCACTTTTCCTTTCAAGCATTGGCGATTCTAGTAGGCAGGCTTGAGCAAGGAAAAGCTACACTCAAAAAATGTTTTTGTGCTACTTGCCTACTTCTACTACTTTGGACCCAGGCCACTGCCCTACTAGCTCAACTCCCAGGCCCATCGACAAATGCACAGCTCAAACACGTAGAGATAAATAATGACGGATTTCAAGAGAGTCCATCACGGATAGCTAAGTTAATATTAAAAAACGGATAGTTAAGTTGCCTGGTACCTCACTGCTTGTCATATAGTAGGAGAAACTAATCGTATTTCACGTTACAGCGTGTGCTCAGTGGACAATATATATAACATGTAGAGTAAAAAAGAGATGCAACAAGTGTACAACCTGTTTGGCGAAGCCATGTTGATCTCAGCGTGATTGGGTTGGTCGGTGAGGATGATCCGGCTGACTTGGCTGTCGAAGGAGGGGAAGAAGAACTTAGGCATCTTGAGATGGAGCCCCGGGTACTGCTCCACTTTGATGGAGGGTTTCGTCGTTGGAGCAGTGCTACCTCTTGAGCACTGCGTTGGTTTTCCCTTGAAGAGGAAAGGGTGATGCAGCAAAGTAGCGTAAGTATTTCCCTCAGTTTTTGAGAACCAAGGTATCAATCTAGTAGGAGGCTACGCGCGAGTCCCTCGTACCTACACAAAACAAATAAATCCTCGCAACCAACGCGATAAGGGGCTGTCAATCCCTTCACGGTCACTTATGAGAGTGAGATCTGGTAGATATGATAGGATAATATTTTTGGTATTTTGTGATAAGATGCAAAGTAAAATAAAAGCAAAGTAAAAGCAATGGAAATAACTAAGTGTTGGAAGATGAAGATAGACCCGGGGGCCATAGGTTTTACTAGTGGCTTCTCTCAAGAGCATAAGTATTTTACGGTGGGTGAACGAATTACTTTTGAGCAATTGACAGAATTGAGCATAGTTATGAGAATATCTAGGTACGATCATGTATATAGGCATCACGTCCGAGACAAGTAGACCGACTCCTGCCTGCATCTACTACTATTACTCCACACATTGACCGCTATCCAGCATGCATCTAGAGTATTAAGTTCATAAGAACAGAGTAACGCCTTAAGCAAGATGACATGATGTAGAGGGATAAATTCATGCAATATGATAAAAAAACCATCTTGTTATCCTCGATGGCAACAATACAATACATGCCTTGCTGCCCCTACTGTCACTGGGAAAGGACACCGCAAGATTGAACCCAAAGCTAAGCACTTCTCCCATTGCAAGAAAGATCAATCTAGTAGGCCAAACCAAACTGATAATTCGAAGAGACTTGCAAAGATAACCAATCATACATAAAAGAATTCATAGAAGATTCAAATATTGTTCATAGATAAACTTGATCATAAACCCACAATTCATGGGTCTCAGCAAACACACCACAAAAGAAGATTACATCGAATAGATCTCCACGAGAGAGGGGGAGAACATTGTATTGAGATCCAAAAAGAGAGAAGAAGGCATCTAGCTACTAGCTATGGACCCAAAGGTCTGAAGTAAACTACTCACACTTCATCGGAGAGGCTATGGTGTTGATGTAGAAGCCCTCCGTGATGGATGCCCCCTCCGGCGGAGCTCCGGAACAGGCCCCAAGATGGGATCTCGTGGGTACAGAAGGTTGCGGCGGTGGAATTAGGTTTTTGGCTCCGAATCTGATCGTTTGGGGGTACATAGGTATATATAGGAGGAAGGAGTACGTCGGTGGAGCAACAGGCGGCCCACGAGGGTGGAGGGCGCGCCCCCCTACCTCGTGGGCTCCTCCTTTGTTTCTTCACATAGGGTCCAAGTCTCCTGGATCATATGCTTCCTAAAAATCACGTTCCCGAAGGTTTCATTCCGTTTGGACTCTGTTTGATATTCTTTTTCTGCGAAACTCTGAAATAGGCAAAAAACAGCAATTCTGGGCTGGGCCTCCGGTTAATAGGTTAGTCCCAAAAATAATATAAAAGTGAATAATAAAGCCCAATAATGTCCAAAACAGTAGATAATATAGCATGGAGGAATCAAAAATTATAGATACGTTGGAGACTTATCAAGCATCCCCAAGCTTAATTCCTGCTCGTCCTCGAGTAGGTAAATGATAAAAACAGAATTTTTGATGCGGAGTGCTACTTGGCATAATTTCAATGTAATTCTTCTTAATTGTGGTATGAATATTCAGATCCAAAAGATTCAAGACAAAAGTTTAATATTGACATAAAAATAATAATACTTCAAGCATACTAACAAAGCAATCATGTCTTCTCAAAGTAACATGGCCAAAGGAAGTTATCCCTACAAAATCATATAGTCTGGCGATGCTCTATCTTCACCACACAAAGTATTTAAATCATGCACAACCCCGATGACAAGCGAAGCAATTGTTTCATACTTTTGACGTTCTCAAACTTTTTCAATATTCACGCAATACATGAGCGTGAGCCATGGACATAGCACTATATGTGGAATAGAATGGTGGTTGTGGAGAAGACAAAAAGGGAGAAGATAGTCTCACATCAACTAGGCGTATCAACGGGCTATGGAGATGCCCATCAATAGATATCAATGTGAGTGAGTAGGGATTGCCATGCAACGGATGCACTAGAGCTATAAGTATATGAAAGCTCAACAAAGGAAACTAAGTGGGTGTGCATCCAACTCGCTTGCTCACGAAGACCTAGGGCATTTTGAGGAAGCCCATCATTGGAATATACAAGCCAAGTTCTATAATGAAAATTTCCCACTAGTATATGAAAGTGACAAAATGAGAGACTCTCTATCATGAAGATCATGGTGCTACTTTGAAGCACAAGTGTGGTAAAAGGATAGTAACATTGTCCCTTCTCTCTTTTTCTCTCATTTTTTTATTTGGGCCTTTTCTCTTCTTTTTTATGGCCTCTTTTTGTCCGTCCGGAGTCTCATCCCGACTTGTGGGGGAATCATAGTCTCCATCATCCTTTTCTCACTTGGGACAATGCTCTAAAAATGAAGATCATCACACTTTTATTTTCTTACAACTCAACAGTTACAACTCGATACTTAGAACAAAATATGACTCTATATGAATGCCTCCGGCGGTGTACCGGGATATGCAATGAATCAAGAGTGACATGTATGAAAGAATTATGAACGGTGGCTTTGCCACAAATACGATGTCAACTACATGATCATGCAAAGCAATATGACAATGATGGAGTGTGTCATAATGAACGGAACGGTGGAAAGTTGCATGGCAATATATCTCGGAATGGCTATGGAAATGCCATGATAGGTAGGTATGGTGGCTGTTTTGAGGAAGGTTTATGGTGGGTGTATGATACCGGCGAAAAGTGCGCGGTATTAGAGAGGCTAGCAATGGTGGAAGGAAGAAGGGTGCGTATAATCCATGGACTCAACATTAGTCATAAAGAACTCATATACTTATTGCAAAAATCTACAAGTTATCAAAGCAAAGTATTACACGCATGCTCCTAGGGGGATAGATTGGTAGGAAAATACCATCGCTCGTCCCCGACCACCACTCATAAGGAAGACAATCAATAAATAAATCATGCTCCGACTTCATCACATAACGGTTCACCAAACATGCATGCTACGGGAATCACAAACTTTAACACAAGTATTTCTCAAATTCACAACTACTCAACTAGCTGACTCTAATATCACCATCTTCATATCTCAAAACTATTATCAAGCATCAAACTTTTCTTAGTATTCAACACACTCATAAGAAAGTTTTTACTAATCTTGAATACCAAGCATATTAGGATTATTCAAGCAATTACCATGCTATTTAAGACTCTCAAAATAATATAAGTGAAGCATGAGAGATCAATAGTTTCTATAAAACAAATCCACCACCGTGCTCTAAATGATATAAGTGAAGTACTAGAGCAAAACTATATAACTCAAAAGATATAAGCGAAGCACATAGAGTATTCTAACAAATTCCAAATCATGTATGGCTCTCTCAAAAGGTGTGTACAGAAAGGATGATTGTGGTAAACTAAAAAGCAAAGACTCAAATCATACAAGACGCTCCAAGCAAAACACATATCATGTGGTGAATAAAAATATAGATCCAAGTAAAGTTACCGATGGAAGTAGACGAAAAAGAGGGGATGCCTTCCGGGGCATCCCCAAGCTTTGGCTTTATGGTGTCCTTATATTATCTTGGGGGTGCCATGGGCATCCCCAAGCTTAGGCTCTTGCCACTCCTTGTTCCATAATCCATCAAAATCTTTCACCCAAAACTTGAAAACTTCACAACACAAAACTTAACAGAAAATCTCGTGAGCTCCATTAGCGAAAGAAAACAAAAGACCACTTCAAGGTACTGTAATGAACTCATTATTTATTTATATTGGTGTTAAACCTACTGTATTCCAACTTCTCTATGTTTATAAACTATTTTACTAGCCATAGATTCATCAAAATAAGCAAACAACACACGAAAAACAGAATCTGTCAAAAACAGAACAGTCTGTAGTAATCTGTAACTAACGCAAACTTCTGGAACTCCAAAAAATCAGAAAAAATAGCAAGACCTAGAAAATTTGTTTATTGATCAGCAGAAATTGGAATCACTATTTTATCACGTTCTGGTGATTTTTAACAATTGTTTTCGTGAACAGAAAGTTTCTGGAAATTACAGCAAGATCAAATAACTATCATCCAGGAAGATCCTATAGGTTTAACTTGGCACAAACACTAATTAAAACATAAAAACACATCTAACCAGAGGCTAGATCAAATATTTATTCCTAAACAGAGGCAAAAAGCAAAAAAACTAAAACTAAAATTGGGTTGCCTCCCAAGAAGCGCTATCGTTTAACGCCCCTAGCTAGGCATAAAAGCAAGGATAGATCTAGGTATTGCCATCTTTGGTAGGCAATCCATAAGTGGCTCTCATGATAGATTCATATGGTAATTTTATTTTCTTCCTAGGGAAGTGTTCCATGCCTTTCTTTAATGGAAATTGGAATCTAATATTCCCTTCCTTCATATCAATAATTGCACCAATCATTCTAAGGAAAGGTCTACCAAGAATAATACTACATGAAGGATTGCAATCTATATCAAGAACGGTAAAATCTACGGGCACATAATTCCTATGTGAAACAATAAGAACATCATTAATTCTTCCCATAGGTTTCTTAATAGTGGAATCCGCAAGGTGCAAGTTTAGAGAGCAATCATCAAAATCACGGAAATCTAGCAAATCGCACAAAGTTTTGGGAATAGTGGAAACACTAGCACCCAAATCACATAAAGCATAGAACTCATGATCCTTAATCTTAATTTTAATAGTAGGATCCCACTAATAATAAAATTTTCTAGGGATAGATACTTCCAACTCAAGCTTTTCTTCATAAGATTGCATCAAGGCATCAACGATATGTTTAAATGCTTTATTTTGACTATAAGCATGAGGAGAATTTAGCACGGACTGCAACAAGGAAATACAATCTATCAAAGACCAATTTTCATAATTAAATTCATTGAAATCCAAAATAGTGGGTTTAACATCTAGGGTTTTGATCTCTTCAATCCCACTTTTATCAATTTTAGCATCAAGATCTAAAAACTTCGAATTTTTGGAACGCCTTCTAGGTAAAGGTGTATCATATTCAGTCCCATCATTATCATGATTCATATTGCAAAACAAAGATTTAATAGGGGACACATCAATAAATTTTAGATCTTCATCTTTATTTTCATAGAAATTTGAAGAACACGCTTTCATAAAGCAATCTTTCTTAGCACGCATTCTAGCGGTTCTTTCTTTGCAATCATCAATGGAAATTCTCATGGCTTTGAGAGACTCATTGATATCATGCCTAGGAGGAATAGATCTATGCTTTAAAGAATCAACATCAAGAGAAATTCTATCAAAGTTCCTAGCCAATTCATCAACTTTAAGCAATTTCTCTTCAAGCAAAGCATTAAAATTCTTTTGCAAATTCATAAACTCTTTAACACTAGTCTCAAATTCAGAGGGCGTCTTATTAAAATTTCCATAAGAGTTGTTGTAGGAATTACCATAATTATTAGAGGAATTTCTAGGATAAGGCCTAGATTAAAGTTTCCTCTATACGCGTTGTTACCAAAATTATTCCTACCAACAAAATTCACATCTGTAGATTCATTATTATTCTCAATCAAAGTAGACAAAGGCATATCATTAGGATCAGAAGAAACACTCTTAGTAGCAAATAATTTCATAAGTTCATCCATCTTTCCACTCAAAACATTAATTTCTTCTATCGCATGCACTTTTTTATTAGTAGATCTTTCAGTGTGCCATTGAGAATAATTAACCATAATATTATCTAGAAGTTTAGTAGCTTCTCCTAAAGTGATTTCCATAAAAGTGCCTCCCGCGGCCGAATCTAAAAGATTTCTAGAAGCAAAATTCAATCCGGCATAAAAATTTTGTATAATCATCCACAAATTCAAACCATGTGTAGGGCAATTACGTATCATTAATTTCATCCTCTCCCAAGCTTGTGCAACATGTTCATGATCAAGTTGCTTAAAATTCATAATATCGTTTCTAAGAGAGATGATCTTAGCAGGAGGAAAATACTTAGAGATAAAAGCATCTTTGCACTTGTTCCAAGAATCAATACTATTTTTAGGCAAAGACGAAAACCAAGCTTTAGCACGATCTCTAAGCGAAAAGGGAAATAGCTTCAATTTAACAATATCATTGCCAACATCTTTCTTATTTTGCATATCACATAAATCAACGAAGCTATTTAGATGAGTAGCGGCATCTTCACTAAGAAGGCCGGCGAATTGATCTTTCATGACAAGATTCAACAAAGCAGCATTGATTTCACAAGATTCAGTATTGGTAAGCGGAGCAATCGGAGTGCTAAGGAAATCATTATTGTTGGTATTGGTAAAGTCACATAATTTGGTGTTATCTTGAGCTATCATTGTTGGGGATCGTAGCAGAAATTTAAAATTTTCTACGCATCACCAAGATCAATCTATGGAGTAATCTAGCACCGAGGGGAAGGGGAGTGCATCTACATACCATTGTAGATCGCTAAGCGGAAGCGTTGCAAGAACGCGGATGAAGGACTCGTACTCGTAGCGATTCAGATCGCGGTTGATTCCGATCTAAGCGCCGAACCACGGCGCCTCCGCGTTCAACACACGTGCAGCCCGGTGACGTCTCCCACGCCTTGATCCAGCAAGGGGAGAAGGAGAAGTTGGGGAAGACTCCGTCCAGCAGCAGCACGACGGCGTGGTGGTGGTGGAGGAGCGCGGAACTCCAGCAGGGCTTCGCCAAGCACTACGAGAGACGAGGAGGGAGAGAGGTATGGCTGCACCTGGGAGAGAATAACTCGTGTATTGGGCAGCCCCTAGACCTCAACTATATATAGGGGGAGGGGAGGGGGCTGCGCCCCCTCTAGGGTTCCCACCCCAAGGGGTGCGGCAGCCCCAGAACCCATCTAGGGTGGTGGCCAAAGGGGGGAGAGGGGGAGGCGCACCTGGGGTGGGCCTTAGGGCCCATCTGCCCTAGGGTTTGCCCCCATGTTCTCTTGAGGCGCCTTGGGCCTTGGTGGGGGCGCCCCAGCCCACCTAGGGGCTGGTCCCTTCCCACTATTGGCCCACGCAAGCCTCTGGGGCTGGTGGCCCCTCCCGGTGGACCCCCGGACCCTTCCGGTGGTCCTGGTACATTACCGGTGATGCCCGGAACACTTCCGGTGGCCAAATCCTCACTTCCTATATATCAATCTTTACCTCCGGACCATTCCGGAACTCCTCGTGACGTCCGGGATCTCATCCGGGACTCCGAACAACATTCGGTAACCGCGTACATACTTTCCCTATAACCCTAGCATCATCGAACCTTAAGTGTGTAGACCCTACGGGCTCGGGAACCATGCAGTCATGACCGAGACATATCTCCGGCCAATAACCAACAGCGGGATCTGGATACCCATGTTGGCTCCCACATGTTCCACGATGATCTCATCGGATGAACCACGATGTCAAGGATTGAATCAATCCCGTATACATTTCCCTTTGTCTACCGGTATAGTACTTGCCCGAGATTCGATCGTCGGTATCCCGATACCTTGTTCAATCTCGTTACCGGCAAGTCTCTTTACTCGTTCCGTAACACATCATCCCGTGATCAACTCCTTGGTCACATTGTGCACATTATGATGATGTCCTACCGAGTGGGCCCAGAGATACCTCTCCGTTTACACGGAGTGACAAATCCCAGTCTCGATTCGTGCCAACCCAACAGACACTTTCGGAGATACCTGTAGTGCACCTTTATAGCCACCCAGTTACGTTGTGACGTTTGGTACACCCAAAGCATTCCTACGGTATCCGGGAGTTGCACAATCTCATGGTCTAAGGAAATGATACTTGACATTAGAAAAGCTTTAGCAGACGAACTACATGATCTTGTGCTAGGCTTAGGATTGGGTCTTGTCCATCACATCATTCTCCTAATGATGTGATCCCGTTATCAACGACATCCAATGTCCATGGTCAGGAAACCGTAACCATCTATTGATCAACGAGCTAGTCAACTAGAGGCTTACTAGGGACATGGTGTTGTCTATGTATCCACACATGTATCTGAGTTTCCTATCAATACAATTTTAGCATGGATAATAAACGATTATCATGAACAAGGAAATATAATAATAACCAATTTATTATTGCCTCTAGGGCATATTTCTAACAGTCTCCCACTTGTACTAGAGTCAATAATCTAGTTCACATCGCCATGTGATTAACACTCACAGGTCACATCACTATGTGACTAACATCCAAAGAGTTTACTAGAGTCAATAATCTAGTTCACATCACTATGTGATTAACACTCAATGAGTTCTGGGTTTGATCATGTTATGCTTGTGAGAGAGGTTATAGTCAACGGGTCTGCAACAATCAGATCCGCATGTACTTCGCAAAACTTTATGTCATATCATAGATGCTGCTACCACGTTCCACTTGGAGCTATTCCAAATGGTTGCTCCATTATACATATCCAGTTTTTCTATTCATAGTCATCCGGATAGGTGTTAAAGCTTTCATCGACGTAACTCTTAACGTCGAACTCTTTATCACCTCCATAACCGAGAAATATTTCCTTATTCCTCTAAGGACAATTTTGACCACTGTCCAGTGATCCACTCCTGGATCACCTTTGTACCCTCTTGCCAGACATGTGGCAAGGCACAAATCAGGTGCGGTACTCAGCATGGCATACCGTATAGAGCCTATGATGAAAGCATAGGGGACGACCTTCGTCCTTCCTCTTTCTTCTGCCGTGATCAAGGTTTGAGTCTTAATCAACTTCACACCTTACAACTCAGGTAAGAATTCCTTCTTTGACTGATCTATTTTGAACTCCTTCAAAATCATGTCAAAGGTGTGTGTTCTTTTGAAAGTATCATCGGGCGTCTTGATCTATCTCTATATATCTTGATGCCCAATATGTAAGCAGCTTTATCCAGGTCTTCCTTTGAAAATCACTTTTTCAAACAACCGTTTATGCTTTCCAGATATTCTACATCATTTCGGATCAACAATATGTCATCCACATAAACTTATCAGAAATGTTGTAGTGCTCCCACTCACTTTCTTGTAAATACAAGTTTCTAGCAAACATTGTATAAACCTAAAAACTTTGATCACTCCATCAATGCATATATTCCAACTCCGAGATGCTTGCTCTAATCCATAGAAGGATCGCTGGAGCCAGCATACGTTTTAGCATCCTTAGGATCGACAAAACCTTTGATTGTATCACATACAACTTTTTCTTACGAAAACTGGTAAGAAAACTTGTTTTGACATCCATCTGTCAGATTTCATAATCGAAAAATACAGTTAATGCTAACATGAATCCGACGGACTTAAGCATCGCTACGGGTGAGAAAATCTCATCGTAGTCAACTCCTTGAACTTGTGAAAAACTCTTTGCCACAAGTCGAGCTTCATAGACGGTAGCATCACCGTCCACGTCCGTCTTCTTCTTAAAGATCCATTTATCTCAATGGCTTGCCGATCATCGGGCAAGTCCACCAAAGTCCATACTTTGTTCTGATACATGGATCCTATCTCGGATTTCATGGCTTCTAACCATTTGTCGAAATACGGGCCCACCATCGCTTCTCCATAGCTCGTAGGTTCATTGTTGTCTAACAACATGATATCTAAGGCAGGATTACCGTACCACTCAGGAGTAGTACATATCCTTGTCGACCTACGAGGTTCGATAGCAACTTGATCCAAAGCTTCATGATCACTATCACTAACTTCCTCTTCAACAGACGTAGGTGCCACAGAAACATCTTTCTGTGTTGCACTACTTTCCGGTTGAAGTAGAGGTTCAACAACCTCATCAAGTTCTATCTTCCTCCCACTCAATTCTTTCGAGAGAAACTCCTTCTCGAGAAAGGACCCGTTCTTGTGACAAACAATTTTCCCTCAGATCTAAGATAGAAGGTATACCCAACTGTCACCTTTGGGTATCCTATGAAGATGTGTTTGTCCGCTTTGGGTTCGAGCTTCTCCGGCTGAAGCCTTAAGCATCGCAGCCCCAAACATTAAGAAACGACAACTTTGGTTTCTTGCCAAACCAATGTTCATAGGACGTCGTCTCAACGGACTTAGATGGTGCCCTATCTAAAGTGAATGCAGCTGTCTCTAACGCATAACCTCAAAATGATAGCGGTAGATCGCTAAGAGACATCATAGATCGCACCATATCTCATAAGGTTCGATTACGACGTCCGGACACACCATTTCACTGTGGTGTTCCAGGTGGCTTCAACTGTGAAACAATTCCACAATGTCTTAAGTGATTGCCAAACTCATAACTCAGAAATTCTCCCTCGATCAGATCGTAGGAATTTGATCTTCTTGTTATGATGGTTCTTAACTTCACTCTGAAATTGCTTGAACCTTTCAAACGTTTCAGACTTGCGCTTCATTAAGTAAATATACCCATATCTACTCAAATCGTCAATGAAGATGAGAAAATAACGATATCCACCACACGCCTTAATTCTCATTGGATCACGCACATCAGCATGTATGATTTCCAACAAGTCACTTGCCCGTTTCATTGTACCTGAAAACGGGATCTTAGTCATCCTGCCCATGAGGCATGGCTCGCATGTGTCAAGCGATTCAAAATCAAGTGACTCCAAACATCCATCAGCATGGAGTTTCTTCATGCATTTTATGCCAAAATGACCTAAGCGGCAGTGTCACAAGAAAGTGGTACTATCATTATTAACTCTACATCTTTTTGGCGTGAACATGTGTATTACCACGACCGAGATTCAATAAACCATTCACATAGGGTGCATGACCATGAAAGGTATTATTCATGTAAACAGAATAACCATTATTTTCTAACTTAAATGAATAACTGTATTGCAATGAACATGATCTAATCATATTCACGCTCAACGTAGACACCTGATAACATTTATCTAGGTCCAATACTAATCCCGAAGGCAGATGGAGCGTGCGATGGTGATCTCATCAACTTTAGAAACACTTCCAACACACATCGTCACCTCGCCCTTAGCCAGTCTCCGTTTAGTCCGTAGCTTTTGCTTCAAGTCACCAATAATAGCAACTGAACCGGTATCCAATACCCAGGTGCTACCAGGAGTACTAGTAAGGTACACATTAATAACACGTATATACTTTGTTGAAGTTGCCAGCCTTCTTATCTACCTTGCATTTGGGGTAGTTCTGCTACCAGTGACCGTTCCCCTTACAATAGAAGCACTTAGTCTCGGGTTTGGGTTCAACCTTGGGTTCCTTCATTGGAGCGGCAGCTGGTTTACCATTCATGAAGTTTCCCTTCTAGCCCCTGCCCTTCTTGAAACCAGTGGTCTTGTTAAACCATCAACACTTGATGCTCCTTCTTGATTTCTACTTGTTGCGGTCTTAAGCACCGCGAACAGCTCCGGGATCATCTCCATCCCTTGCATTTCATAGTTCATCACGAAGATCTAGTAGCTTAGTGATAGTGACTAGAGAACTCTATCAATCACTATCTTATCTGAAAGTTTAACTCCCACTTGATTCAAGTGATTGTAGCACCCAGACATTCTGAGCACATGCTCACTAGCTGAGCTATTCTCCTCCATCTTGTAGGCAAGGAACTTGTCATAGGTCTCATACCTCTCAACACGGGCATGAGCCTGAAATCCCAATTTCAGCTCTTGGAACATCTCATATGTTCTATGGCGTTCAAAACGTCATTGGAATCCCGATTCTAAGCCGTAAATTATGGTGCACTTAACTATCAAGTAGTCATCAGGACGTATCTGTTAGATGTTCATAACATCCACAGACGACGCTGGAGGGGTTAGCACACCGAGCGGTGCATCAAAGACATAAGCCTTCTGTGTAGCAGTGAGGACACTCCTCAGGCAACGGACCTAGTCCGCGTCAGTGCTTACAATATATTTCAACTTAATCTTTCCCTAGGAACGTATTGAAACAGGGAGCTACAACGCAAGCTATTGATCTACAACATATTTGCAAAGACAATTTAGACTATGTTCATGATAATTAAGTTCATCTAATCAAATTATTTAATGAACTCCCACTTAAATAGACATCCCTCTAGTCATCTAAGTGATACATGATCCGAATCGACTAGGCCATGTCCGATCATCACGTGAGCCGGACTAGTCATCATCGGTGAACATCTTCATGTTGATCGTATCTTCTATACGACTCATGTTCGACCTTTCGGTCTTCCGTGTTCCGAGGCCATGTCTGTACATGCTAGGCTCGTCAAGTCAACCTAAGTGTTTCGCATGTGTTCCGAGGCCATGTCTGTACATGCTAGGCTCGTCAACACCCGTTGTATTCGAACGTTAGAATCTATCACACCCGATCATCACGTGGTGCTTCGAAACAACGAACCTTCGCAACGGTGCACAGTTAGGGAGAACACTTTTCTTGAAATTTTAGTGAGGGATCATCTTATTTAAGCTACCGTGGTTCTAAGCAAATAAGATGTAAAACATGATAAACATCACATGCAATCTAATAGTGACATGATATGGCCAATATCATTTTGCTCCTTTTTGATCTCCATCTTCGGGGCGCCATGATCATCATCGTCACCGGCATGACACCATGATCTCCATCATCGTGTCTTCATGAAGTTGTCTCGTCATCTATTACTTCTACTACTATGGCTAACGGTTTAGCAATAAAGTAAAGTAATTACATGACGTTTATGTTGACACGCAGGTCATAAATAAATTAACACAACTCCTATGGCTCCTGCCGGTTGTCATACTGATCAACATGCAAGTCGTGATTCCTATTACAAGAACATGATCAATCTCATACATCACATATATCATTCATCACATCCTTTTGGCCATATCACATCACACGGCATATGCTGCAAAAACAAGTTAGACGTCCTCTAATTGTTGTTGAAATTTTTACGTGGCTGCTATAGGTTTCTTAGCAAGAACGTTTCTTACCTACGCCAAAACCACAACGTGATATGCCCATTTCTATTTACCCTTCATAAGGACCCTTTTCATCGAATCCGATCCGACTAAAGTGGGAGAGACAGACACCCGCTAGCCACCTTATGCAACTAGTGCATGTCAGTCGGTGGAACCTGTCTCACGTAAGTGTACGTGTAAGGTCGGTCCGGGCCGCTTCATCCCACGATGCCGCCGAATCCAGATAAGACTAGTAACGGCAAGTAAATTGACAAAATCGACGCCCACAACTAC
Source organism: Triticum aestivum (assembly GCF_018294505.1). Taxonomy (NCBI): domain Eukaryota; kingdom Viridiplantae; phylum Streptophyta; class Magnoliopsida; order Poales; family Poaceae; genus Triticum; species Triticum aestivum. Next base: position 559,460,758 of record NC_057814.1, read on the forward strand.
TTTGTGTTCTACTCGTGCATAGAAACTACGCATAGACCTAGCTCACGATGCCACTGTTGGGGATCGTAGCAGAAATTTAAAATTTTCTACGCATCACCAAGATCAATCTATGGAGTAATCTAGCACCGAGGGGAAGGGGAGTGCATCTACATACCATTGTAGATCGCTAAGCGGAAGCGTTGCAAGAACGAGGATGAAGGAGTCGTACTCGTAGCGATTCAGATCGCGGTTGATTCCGATCTAAGCGCCGAACCACGGCGCCTCCGCGTTCAACACACGTGCAGCCCGGTGACGTCTCCCACGCCTTGATCCAGCAAGGGGAGAAGGAGAAGTTGGGGAAGACTCCGTCCAGCAGCAGCACGACGGCGTGGTAGTGGTGGAGGAGCGCGGAACTCCAGCATGGCTTCGCCAAGCACTACGAGAGACGAGGAGGGAGAGAGGTATGGCTGCGCCTGGGAGAGAATAACTCGTGTATTGGGCAGCCCCTAGACCTCAACTATATATAGGGGGAGGGGAGGGGGCTGCGCCCCCTCTAGGGTTCCCACCCCAAGGGGTGCGGCAGCCCCAGAACCCATCTAGGGTGGCGGCCAAAGGGGGGAGAGGGGGAGGCGCACCTGGGGTGGGCCTTAGGGCCCATCTGCCCTAGGGTTTGCCCCCATCTTCTCTTGAGGCGCCCTGGGCCTTGGTGGGGGGCGCCCCAGCCCACCTAGGGGCTGGTCCCTTCCCACTACTGGCCCACGCAAGCCTCTGGGGCTGGTGGCCCCTCCCGGTGGATCCCCGGACCCTTCCGGTGGTCCCGGTACATTACCGGTGATGCCCGGAACACTTCCGGTGGCCAAATCCTAACTTCCTATATATCAATCTTTACCTCCGCACCATTCCGGAACTCCTCGTGACGTCCGGGATCTCGTCCGGGACTCCGAACAACATTCGGTAACCGCGTACATACTTTCCCTATAACCCTAGCGTCATCGAACCTTAAGTGTGTAGACCCTACGGGCTCGGGAACCATGCAGTCATGACCGAGACATATCTCCGGCCAATAACCAACAGCGGGATCTGGATACCCATGTTGGCTTCCACATGTTCCACGATGATCTCATAGGATGAACCACGATGTCAAGGATTCAATCAATCCCGTATACAATTCCCTTTGTCTACCGGTATAGTACTTGCCCGAGATTCGATCGTCGGTATCCCGATACCTTGTTCAATCTCGTTACCGGCAAGTCTCTTTACTCGTTCCGTAACACATCATCCCGTGATCAACTCCTTGGTCACATTGTGCACATTATGATGATGTCCTACCGAGTGGGCCCAGAGATACCTCTCCACTTACACGGAGTGACAAATCCCAGTCTCGATTCGTGCCAACCCAACAGACACTTTCGGAGATACCTGTAGTGCACCTTTATAGCCACCCAGTTACGTTGTGACGTTTGGTACACCCAAAGCATTCCTACGGTATCCGGGAGTTGCACAATCTCATGGTCTAAGGAAATGATACTTGACATTAGAAAAGCTTTAGCAGACGAACTACATGATCTTGTGCTAGGCTTAGGATTGGGTCTTGTCCATCACATCATTCTCCTAATGATGTGATCCCGTTATCAACGACATCCAATGTCCATGGTCAGGAAACCGTAACCATCTATTGATCAACGAGCTAGTCAACTAGAGGCTTACTAGGGACATGGTGTTGTCTATGTATCCACACATGTATCTGAGTTTCCTATCAATACAATTTTAGCATGGATAATAAACGATTATCATGAACAAGGAAATATAATAATAACCAATTTATTATTGCCTGTAGGGCATATTTCTAACAATCGTGACAAACAAGCAATCCAACACACGAGCAAACAAAAAGCAAGCGAAGAAAAGGCAAACGGAAAAGAGAGGGCGAATAAAACGGCAAGGCTGAAGTGGGGGAGAGGAAAACGAGAGGCAAATGGCAAATAATGTAATGCGGGAGATAAGGGATTGTGATGGGTACTTGGTATGTTGACTTTTGCATAGACCTCCCCGGCAACGGCGCTAGAAATCCTTCTTGCTACCTCTTGAGCACTGCGTTGGTTTTACCTTGAAGAGGAAAGGGTGATGCAGCAAAGTAACAGAGTAACGCCTTAAGCAAGATGACATGATGTAGAGGGATAAATTCATGCAATATGATAAAAACCCCATCTTGTTATCCTCGATGGCAACAATACAATACGTGCCTTGCTGCCCCTACTGTCACTGGGAAAGGACACCGCAAGATTGAACCCAAAGCTAAGCACTTTTCCCATTGCAAGAAAGATCAATCTAGTAGGCCAAACAAAACTGATAATACGAAGAGACTTGCAAAGATAACCAATCATACATAAAAGAATTCAGAGAAGATTCAAATATTGTTCATAGATAAACTTGATCATAAACCCACAATTCATCGGTCTCGAAAAACACACCGCAAAAGAAGATTACATCGAATAGATCTCCACGAGAGAGGAGGAGAACATTGTATTGAGATCCAAAAACAGAGAAGAAGCCATCTAGCTACTAACTATGGACGCGAAGGTCTGAAGTTAAACTACTCACACTTCATCGGAGAGGCTATGGTGTTGATGTAGAAGCCCTCCGTGATGGATGCCCCCTCCGACGGAGCTCCGGGACAGGCCCCAAGATGGGATCTCGTGGGTACAGAAGGTTGCGGCGGTGGAATTAGGTTTTTGGCTCCGTATCTGATCGTTTGGGGGTACGTAGGTATATATAGGAGGAAGGAGTACGTCGGTGGAGCAACAGGGGGCCCACGAGGGTGGAGGGCGCGCCCCCTACCTCGTGGCCTCCTCCTTTATTTCTTGACGTAGGGTCCAAGTCTCCTGGATCATATTCTTCCTAAAAATCACGTTCTCGAAGTTTCATTCCGTTTGGACTCCGTTTGATATTCTTTTTCTGCGAAACTCTGAAATAGGCAAAAACAGCAATTCTGGGCTGGGCCTCCGGTTAATAGGTTAGTCCCAAAAATAATATAAAAGTGAATAATAAAACCCAATAATGTCCAAAACAGTAGATAATATAGCATGGAGCAATCAAAAATTATAGATACGTTGGAGACGTATCAAGCAGCTCCGGTGAGTTATACGACGCCGAGGCTGAAGCAGGACAGGAGAGACAACGTTAACCTGAGTGGAATTCTAATAGCATCTCCAATAGATGACGTAAAATACATAACCACAAAGTGCTAGATGTAAAATACATCAGCCGCTCATTTCTGAACTTAACTATCGAAACTGAATTTAACTGTCAAAACTGAACTTAACTGTCGAAACTGAATTTTGTTCTCGAAACTGAACACACAAGCTAGTAGCAGAAAAGAAGTAGTAGCAGCAGCGCGTGCGAGAACCGGTCGATTGAATTTTTCATCTCTGGTCAGTCGATTTCCAGCCGTTGGATACGATATCAAGGGCCTGCAGTTCAACTTCAACCTCCACCCCCCTGAGCCGCCAGCCACCACCGACCAAACCGCCGTCGTCCGCCGCCCGCGGCCGGCGGTGCGCCGCCCCGCCCACCCCGAAACCACTCCCCACCACCGGTCCGCCGCCGCCCCGGCCATCCCTCTAGGCCCCCCTGTGCCGAGCTTTTTCTCCGGCGATCCCCACGCCATCACCCCACCACCGCCCCCACCCTGAACCCTAAGATAGATAGTGGGGTACCTCTCCGGCGAGCCCCCTTCCCCGCTGCGCCTGGTTCTTCCTTAACTCCGGCGAGCCCCCCCCCCCCACAAAATTGACTAACGCAAAAGTCGATTCAGTCGACTGAAGTGTAGCTAAAATGGAGCAGCATCGCAAGAAAGAGCGAGAGTAGCAGCGCGAGCAAGAGCAAGAGCAATAGCAAGAGCAGACCAAGCAGGGGACCGAGAGCAAGAGCAGAGCAGCAGCGCGAGCGAGAGCTAAAGCAGCAGCAGCTCCTACTGATGTGGACGTCGCCGCCGAGGGAGCGACGCCGTGGAGGAAGTGGCCGGCGATGCCGCCGTGGATGGAGCCGCGCAGTGTCGGCTCGGGACCGAGCGCCGGCAGCACCGTGAGATCGAATCAACAAGAAAATGCGGCGATTAGTGTACAACCACTTTGGTGGCGCCGATTAGGCCTCAGCTTCATTCGAGGAAACGGTGATGATGCTCTTCCGGTGGTGCAGGTGAAGACGGCGGTGTGGGAATGGAGGTGGCGCGAAAGACGAGGGGAACGTCGGGGCAGCACCTTGGAGGTGGAGGACGGGGTGGCTGAACCGGCGGGATGACGAGATCGACAACGGATCCTCATCCGGTACGGTGGATGAGGGACGTCGAGGTGTTGCTGTGGACGACGTCGTCGGGGAAGAGGCTCCGGCTGGGTGGCGGACGAAGGAGGGTGTGGGGCTTCGCGGGTTTTCGCGGCCTCGGTGTACGAATGGGTGGGCGGATGGGATGGGAGTGGGGAACCATGGCTTAGGGATGCGCTTGTCCGAAATGTGGGGTAAGTTACGAAATTAGCCCCACCGATTTGAGCTAGGCGGTTCTTTCGGTTCAGGGGTATCACGGGCATTTCGCCTGTTGGGATTTCACATTAGGTGGGAGTTTTCGCGCGCGTTGTAATTTTGGAATAGCAAGGCGTGGGTTGAGAAGGAGGGAGTTGTCGGAGCACAACGAGACAAAGATATATCTTAAATATTTCGCGGTAACAAGGCGCGGGTTGAAATTTCCAGACAAGCCCAACGTGTACTGTACCAAATCAATTCGCACTTCCGTTGACGAAAAAACAAAAAGAAATCAATTCGCAGCACACAAGAGAGTCTAGTCCCGTGTAGTGTACCAAATCAATTCGCACTACAAATGTCATTCAAAACTTTGAATTCATGTTATGTTCAATTAAAATATTTCGCTACATGTATAATGCATGCAACCTGCTACTCCAATGAACGTTTTAGTGCATTCCAAACGTATATACTACCGCTTCAATATGAACTAAATTTGAATTCGTTTCTCTATTTGAATAAGATCTACAATAATGATTGTTGTGAAGTCAAACCATCATTTGCGTATTATCTTCACAGCACACCACATGATTACTCTCGAGTTAGATATGAACTATGTGTACTATATGAACTCGAACTCGTTTTTTGAATCCACTTTATGTTAATTTCAAATCACAGTATATTTCAAGCTCTAGCTATATCTTCATAATCTAACCCATGTCTCATATGTATAATGTGTTTATCACATAATGTATGGTGCCACGCCCCCTACGCCTACAAGTATTTAGATGTGAGTTGCAAACACCACACATTACCACAAATTCAAATAAAATGTGAGATTGTTCGATATATAGTATTGTTTAGATTGTTCGATATTTAGTTGTAAGCAGCAAACGCCACACAATATCACAAATTCAAATAAAATGTGAGATTGTTCGATATAGTATGGTTTAGATTGTTCGACATTTAGCTATGAGTTGCAAACGCCATGCATTATCACATTATGGGATAACATGTGCAAAACCACAACACGCGTATCACCGCTATATTCATGCACGCATATGTTTATAACACTATGATCTCCTATTCAAATATATGAATCCACTTTCATATCAAATTATGATCTTTGTTAGTCTCTTACACCCACACAATCCTCTAACCTTTGTAGCTAGCACTAACTTTCTCTCGTGCATGCACACGCCCTCCTCGCCCTCCCCCTCCCTCAGCATTCTATCCATCGTGCACATTCATTTTTTTCTTTAGGTCATTCTCCCACAGTCTCCACAACTCCTTTCCGACACACACCGATCGATAAACCTCTCCAGCGTCTGCCTACAACATACGTACACACGCACCTTCCATCTCCTGCTTTCTATGTCCATGCCTCGTGTCTCTCATACGGTCCCACACACGTGTAAACTCTCGCCCCTCTTTTCATCGATCTCACAACCGCACACTCCTCCCCCTATCTAGCTAGTAGCTCGGCCTCTCACACCACCCCCTAGCTCCATTCTCTCTGTCTATCCGTCTCGCTGGGCCTTATTTGCCTCTAACAAATGGATGTACACCGACCGATCTCCCGCTATACATATAGCTAGCTAGGTCCTTATAACTCGTTTTTTCCCACGCGTCGATCGATCTACCTCATTAGTTATGTCTCTCCCTTCCTCCGACAAACAACAATTGATCTACCGATCTAGTTAGGTTTGCTTAGCAAACACATGGTTCCCCTTCATCATCCATGCATGTGTCCCGACAGATCTATCACGCACAGGCACACATAGAAACACATCCCCACTCTTACTAATAATATTGCAGTTCTACCCTCAGTTTGTCTAGTAGGCCTCTCCCACCATCTTCGAGAAGCAACTCCATCACCCATCCAGCACTCTACCCCTCTCCCTCCCTCTCTCTCTCTCTCTCTGTCCCAACCTATTTCCCGTCCATCAGTTATGTATGGATGTCGACCCATCTCCCTCAAGACATAGCTGGGTCTCTCCTTCTCAACACATATACGAGTAGTTCTACCTCCTTAGTTAGGCCTCTGCCCCCCCTCCCCCCACCACCCCCCCCCCCCCACACACACACACACACACCGATACATCGAGCGCTCTAGTCATGTCTCCCTGCCACACACAAACTTGCCCTGTGCACTCTGACGTTCTGGTAGGTCAGTCGTCCTATATCTTTGACTTGCACACACACAATTTCGATGCCTCTCTTCATCCATCTCGCACCCACCCACTTGATCCTCTCTTCGACTCTATCGATATCTATGACCCCTCCCTCTCTTCTCATGGATCGCCCCCTCTGGCCCTCTCTATATGATATGGATATGCCTCTATTTCACACACATTGCATGCAAAATTTTGTTTGAGATGTTATTGACACATATTCCCACAAATACATTCACGAAATCACCACCCTCCCAAAACAAAAAACACTCCCGAACGCACACGCCATCTATCTAGGTTTGTATCTCTCTTGCGCACACCCACGTAGGTGGGGGGTGTGCACGAAGAGAAGAGGTGCACGCACGGCGCACGTACTCCCGTCTCTTTCCCAACCACACCCGCGCGGGTACACGGTGGAGCTCATTTCTGTACAAAAAGGCAGCCCACGTGGTAATTTGACACATGTACTGGTTGTCCACTTGATGGAGGATCGTCTACCACGGGTGAACAAACAAATTGCGACTTGACGCGTTATGTTAAAAAAGAGGCAAACCATGTGGGGCCTACCTTAGAGGCAAGGCTCTATACACTGGAGTACTTTTGATGTGTCCCGTCAACTAGCAGAATGAGGAGAAGCTTGCTTAGTATGCCGTCTCCCCTGCCCACGGGCGTGGTGGCTCGCAGGATGAGGTCAAGCTTGCTTACTAGTACGCCTTACGCCCGCTCCCTCGCCCACGCACGCGGTGGCTCGCAGGACGAGGAGTAAATTTTACTACTCCCTCCGTTTACCCCTCGTCCCTACCTTGATTAGAGAGATTATCATATTGTTTGGAATATATGTCCTTTAGTAGATTTCAATATGAACTACTAGTACATACTCCAAACACTGATGTATATAGACGTATTTTAGAGTGTGGATTCACTCATTTTGCTCTGTATGTAGCCCATATTGAAACGGATGTAATAGTACGCACTCTCCCTCGCCCCTCGACCCTCTCCCACATGGTGGACGTGCAGCAATTCATTCGGTCTCATATAGCCAGAACGATATATACTGCAGTACCATTATTGCTCGACTTCCCGAAGAGGCGAAGAGCCAATCGCAAGGTTTATATTTTGGAGATGCCAAGCACAAGGTTTATAGGAGAACGAGTAGTAGGTGCCGCGTCATTTATAAATAAAGTTTTTTTCTTTAGTGGCACGTACGCAATATAAATAGATTCATATGGAGAGAAAAGGAAACCGCTCCACTATATACATAGGCAGGACGAGCCTACACGGTTGCTTGCTAGGGTTGCTCTCTTCAGTCTTCACACTCTCTCGCACAAAACGACTGGGCCACATCTCTAACATCCCGGCGGATCACGTCCGCTGGGGGAAGGGGTGGATGCTTAGTGTAGACGCGATCGCCGTCGCCGACGGCGAAAACCCACTGTCGGCACGTCCCGACCAGGGGTCCCCGCCATTATCTCTCACAAAGCCGGTGAGGTTGCCTTCGTCCATTGCTCACTGTCGTGATGTGGGCAGTTGCCTCCTCCCGCCGCCCTCCTCTAGGTTGAGCTACGTCCCGACATCCCTTTGGTACAACTCCCTTTACAGTCGGCTTGCACCACTGCTCCAGCTGCCCACATCACTCCATGTGGATATTTCTCTACTTCTTTGCCCCGCACATACCACTACTGGCTTCTACGCACTGTATTTGTGATGATTTTATGTCTCATCAACTAGTCCCAGTAATCTTATTCTAATCACGCTTCTTCAATTTCTTTGCCACAGGGATGCTCATCTCGATTTTGGTGAAACTGCACAAAATGATCTGATGGTCAAAGGGTTGCAAACTTCATTTCGTCGGAAGCTCCAACGTTGCCTGCAAATTAAAGCCTGGTTAGGGTTTACGGTTCAAGGGCTAGGGACTGCATGGATCGTTTTTTTTTCTTTAGGTGTCTCTGTTCCAAAATAAGTGTCAACTTTAGTAGTAGTACAACTTTGTACTAAAGTTTGCATAAAGTTGAGACACTTATTTTGGAACAGAGGGAGTACATATTGGCTATGATCTGTCAATCATTGAGATGCAATAGCATGCATGTTAGTCTCCTTTGTATTTGATGAAATGTTGCAACGGGCAACCTTGGACGCAAGATACATGAAACAGAAGCTGGAAGCTTCATAGCATTGTACAAATTTATCTCGAGGATAAATTACAGTACGTACTATACTAGTACTATGTAAAGAGTTAGGTGTGGCACGGTGTCCAGAAAATATGGTGATAGTGTGAGGTGGGCCATGTAATCACTGAGCCTGCGTGTTTTCACTGCTCTCGCACTCCTCCGCTGGGAATGGAGAAAATTGTAATCTAGTAGTACCTCCTTTCGCCGAAAGCGTGGGACATGCAGTAGTCCTACCACCTCAGTAATAATGAACAATGAGCCGTCAAATCACATAGACCCAGCAGTAAGTTGGACGGACGAAGCAACCATCACTCTTGAATCCGCTTCTCCCTTCAACGCAGGCGCCAGTGAGAGGTCGCGTCCGCTCTGCCCGGGCATGAATGCGGCACCGATTCTTTGGAGCGGTGCTGACCGTTTTGGGTGGGAAGCGCGCGCGGGCGATGGAAGGGCTTTGGGTGGGCCAGGCTGGTCAGGAGCGGGCGTGGCAGCTGTCCCGCCTGTCCCGACTGGACGCCCGGAAATGAGAGGATGCACCGACTCTCACGGCTAAATAATACACTACACACCATCTCTCTGTAGGAGTAGGTCGATGTGTCGCTCTCTCTAACACACACATGCTGTTAAACACACACACACATGCGCGCGCGTGCGCCGAGGTAAAATGAGTCTATATCTCAATTAATAAACACTTGCATGTTATCATCCATATGTTACTACCTACTACGAAAGTAGTAACATAGACTAGTAACATATGCATGTTACTAGTCCAAGTTACTCACCACTATGACCAGCCTAGCAATGTAACCAAACGCTCCTTACTCTGCCTTGTTATCTCCCCCGAAAACCCAATGCATGGAGCGCAACTACGCGTTGATGCATGAGAGTTAATACGTGGCCCTGCATGGTAGCTAAAACGGCATCTCTTAGTTGTTGTGATTAATTGTTGCGTTTAGAGACAGCAATCAGGGCTTTGATTGGAGGAAGGACCGGTCAAGTTTCTCCTTCTCCTCCAATCTGCTTGCACCTCGTTTCGAAAAAAATCTGCTTGCACCTTGGTCCCGTTGCACCTTCTAACGTGACTTATTACACCTAGACGGAGGGAGTAGTACGAGATACGATGGCACACTGACTTAGGTCGAATACAAGTGCCCAAAATTGTGTGCATGTTATAATACAGATTCACTTAAAATAGTACGTGAGCAAATAGAGGGATCAATTGGACAGTGTTCACGAGCAGTAGCGAGATGCGTGAGGTAAGATACACCGCTGGCGCTTTTAATTTTTCTTATTAATTTGTTTGTTTCACCCTCTGACTGGTGGGACCCAACGTACTACGTGGAGAAAAGTAAGGTGACTAAGGCTGCATTATTTCTGTACTACCAACACTGCTTTAAATCCCAAAAGACCTTACCACCAAAGCCATATGACACAATTATGACTTAAATCCCAATGACTCCTGCGCAAAAAAAAACACGGCATGCTTGTCACACGAATGCAGGAATGTATTAAAGGTTATTTTCCTCTTGTTAAACATAACGTGGGGGTGGTCTAGCTGGTTAGCATGTTCGCTCATCAAACTTGAGGTCTCGGGTTCGATAACTACACTTGAGCATAATTTTGTTTTTGTTCGACTTCTTTCTTCCACCCAATGACAGGTAGGCCCCGCATGACAGAGAGAGAAAGTGATCTGGGGCGGTGCCAGGAGGATTCTTTGACTGGTCAAAATGGATGGATACAGAGCTATACGATCTCGTAGTGACCGTATAATCACCTCATCACGTATACGCTGCAGCCTCAACACTTGTTTTCTAGGGTTTGCACTCTTCACACTCTCTCTCCAGTATATATATACACACTGGAGCCTCAGCGCTTGTAGTTGTTCTCTTCACACTCTCTCACCCTCTCCAGATCTAAACAAGACTTCGTTGGCCTCTCCCTCTCCCCTCACTGTTGGTCAAAGAGCCGGCAGGATCCGTCCGCCGGGAAGGGAAGGAGGCTTAACGTTGTCGTCGTCGGCGAGGAAGGGAATCCACTACCAGCGCAACTGTTCTCTTTCACCCAGCAGCGGCGCGGGAGGGCCTCCGACCCCTTCTTCCTCGCCGCCGTACATAGTGTGGGCCGAACGGCCTCCAGTCGCCCACCGAACCCCACCCCAAGAACCTTAAGGTATAATTTACTTATTCCACATGCATTGCTCTAGCTGCATGTGGGCTTTTTCCGCTTCTGCACTCGAATCTAGGTGTTGGATCAAACATGAAAGTAGTGGGGATAGTTGTATAGCATGAATCTAGGACGTGGTTCAAAGAGGAAAGGAAGGGGGAAGTACTAGTACAGACTGGCTATCCAGCACCTACGTTGGTCGAAAAGGGGGAACAATGACAAATGCAGTATGCACATCTGTAACAAACTGATCTTTTGTTTTGGGGGACAAGGCTGTAGAGTTTGAGCGGGACTAGATTTGCTGCGCTCACATAGGGAAAGGTGTCTAAAGATAACAAAACTGGGACCAACACAAATATGCTCCTTGGTTGTTTTTGTTCTTTGTTGCAACAGACTGTGCATCACCCCTTCATACATCGGTAGATGCACATGGTGCTGGTGCATCCACTGTCCCGTGCAACTCTTTAGCTGTTATTAATCTAAGGCCCTGTTTGGTTAAAAACTCCCTAGTCCCTACCTGCTTGGTTCCAGGGACTAAAAATGGACTAGAGGTTATTAAATGACATGCTAAAATACCATGTTACCCCTAGTAATGAACTAATAGAGACAAGCTGCGATGCGGGGTAGGGGCAACTGGAAAATTGATGCAATGCCACAGTTAAAAGCAAATTACATGTTTAACAAATTTTATTGTTAATATAATCTCTTTGTTAATATTAATCAATGCCACCGTTTGAGAAATGTTACTGTCTTGCTTTCTTTCCCATTTAGATAAGTTAGATGCTTCTTTTTGTTGGCTTCTGTGTCATCCACCGTTATTGACCACTAGTTGTTTCCTTTGCACCTCTGTGTAAACAGGGTTATCTACTTCACCTCGTTGCTATTGTGACCTTTTGTTGCACTGCACAAAACACTTTTGTTTTAAGAGTGTTTTGTGCAGTTCAACCAAAATGTCACACCGACAACGTTGCTTGATTGCTTCATCTTAGTGGAACTGCACAAGAGGAGATCTTACTTCCTATCCGTGTTGGCAAATTTGGTTCAGATCTTCTTCTTGTGAGTTGTTTGAATTCCGCATCATGAGAGGTCAGTACTAGCCTTCTTTCACATGATTGTGCAGTGTGCTTTCATATGTTGTGCTACTTGTACGCTAATGTTGCTTGATTTTAGGGAACTGCACAAATGGAGACAAGACTTCCAATCTGTATGTGCACCGTAATATTCCATTGAGGTAAGATAAGGATATTTCACAACTGTTGGCCTGTATTTTGCCACTTTCATCTGAAAATTAACGTCGTTGTTTAGTGCTATACTTGTGCTCCCTAATTGACATGCCAAATCTTACATTGAAGGTGAAGCTTGTCTGTTATTGAACCAAGTGATGAAGGGGAAGAACAAGCGGAAGAAAAAAAATCAACTCTCGGTGCTGTAATGAAGCACTGGAACTGTGATGACACAAGTAACGATATAGTTTTGCATCTTAATTTATTGCTATGGCTGGAACGAGCAATTGTTTTGCCACTGATTTGATGCCACTTTTAATGTAATATGTAATTATCTCTACTTGTGCAAACAGGGATCTTCTTTGAAGATACCATATATTTTAGTGGAACTGCACAAGAAGATGTTGGAAACATTAAACTAATCGAGGAGTATATAGTAAGCATGGCAACCACAGTAGATAACAACAGATGGTTCCAGAGAAGTGCTTGATCTGTGTGCTCTACACAATAAGCCTCCTGACAAAGGTTGGTACTCGCCCACGGATTTCATCCATATAATTGAGCTTTCTCATCTCTATTGGTGTTGTGCTACTGTTTAGATACTGTCATGAGAAAGTGGTATTGTCCTTGAGAAGTGCTTCGTCTGTGTTGTTTTAAATATTTCCTTTCCTTTTTTTCGAGCAAACAGGGATGCCAGCATTTAGTTGTCCTCTTGTCTTTGCACAACAGGATCATCCTCCTCTGAAGAAGAATATGGAGTACGTGAAGTGCCTAGTTCCGATTATGCCAGGATAAAGAAGCCAAGCCTCTCTTCTTAAGAAGGGAGCAGTTGAAGGATGGTTACATTATTGCCCACAACAACAAACTAACTTCAGCTCAGAAGGACTCACGGATCTCCATCTTTGTTGCTGTGATGGATAGTGCAATGTTGTTTTACGATTCCTTCCGGTGAGTTCCATTTTTTTTAATGTGTGCTCTGCATGGATCATGTAGGTTGACTGTTTAAACTGTCAATTCATAGTACAGTTTGCTTTATACTAATCAATTTTTTGTATTTATGCAAACAGGGGTGCTTGGCTTGATTTCAATGGGAATTGCACAAAATGTTCACGTATACGTCGAATATTCTCGAATCATTCATTTCCACCACAAGAAAGGAGGTGCTGATATGTTCAAGTCGTTGCAACATATAAAGGCGAAATCATACAAGCTACGGACGAATTTGGTTGATTTTGGTGGAACTGCACAAACAGAACAGCTGGTTTATTTAGCACGAGGTGTCATGTCAATGTCCGAACTGATGTCAAACCCTGCCCATTCCACAATTGTAGGCATTTGATATTTTGGAATGGGAAAACCTTGTCAAAGTTTGCTCATTGATGTACGCAAAACAACACGCATTTGACATTTTGGAATGGGACAACTTTGTCAAATTCTGCTCATTGATGTTAGCAAGAAGAGATGCGTTTGATATTTTCGAATGGGACGCCCTTTGCTGTTAGCAGCATCTATCGATTTTTCTTTATTCTTTAGTTGTGAAGTAAATATTGGCTCTGACATGTGAATCTCCTTGTGGTCCGTCGTCCACCCATCCCGAAGAGCACTGGAGCGCAAGGAAGCCATGGTGGGAGTAGTGGTATGGACAGGAGAAAGGGAACGGAGGCGGATGACTGCGGCTATGGCCGGCGCAGCAGTTTATATAGCAATGGTGGGCGGCGGAGGGACGGACGTGGGGCGCCGGAGTAGCTGCCTCGGCAACCGCGTATCATTAATGTGGGCGGCAGACGGACGGACGGACGTCACTTGTATCGTTTGAAGGCGGAGCAATCGCCTATACCGGGAAGCGGGGCGAGCGGCGCTGACCGTTTCGGGCGGAAAGCGCGCGCGGGCGAGGGAGGCGGTCTGGGTGGGCTAGGGCAGTCAGACTCATGCTTGGCAGCGGGTCAGTCCAGCAGCCGGGACATGTTGGCTTGCCAGCAAGCTCGCCGAGCTGAGCGACGATAATCAGAAGATGGACATAGCTTCCGACCAGGAGTCGGCGCCACTGTCCAAGCCAGTTCATGTCGTTTTCACCATAAAGCAGGTGCGGCCCACTTCGACGCCCTAATGGCGGAAGAGCTACCAGCGCAGGAGGACCTGTGCTGCAACCTCCATCTCCTCAACGAGCACCGGTGAACAAGCGAACGACAATGCTGTCGCGGACATGTGGCCCTATGATCCTGGCTTCCCGAATGAGCAGCGGGCGCTATATTAGACCATCCGTATGGCCCGCGAGGCCCTCTCTGTCGTCCTTCGAGTTGTTGAGCTTGTCGTGGCGCCGCCGTCTCGCGTTGTCAACATGGTCAATGGCATGAGGAATGAGGAGATGAATTTACTTGGAGAGGATGACAGTGGGGACCCACCAGGGCCATAGCCGCACGTACGCAAGTGCCTCCTTATTATATACAACTGTAATATTTTTTGCTTCCTCCTGGTTTCCTGACATCACGGTCCCACACCATTGTCAACCTATGTAGTCAATAAACGAGAGAATTGCACAAGGAGCGGCCGACAGCTGGGACCAAGCAGCTCGAGCAGTATTTGTCGTTTTGAGGTGTGAGCACTGCAGAGTTTTTCTTGAGCGATGTTTTCATTGTTGTTCAGAGGAGAGCAGGGTATTAACTGGGCAGGCTGTGCCTATCTAGCCCAGGCCAGATATCCAGCCCAGATATTAATTTTTTTCAAGCTGAAAATGGCTAGCCCAGCTATACTTTTTTTGAGGAATACCCAGGCAATGTCAACTTGTTATTCTCTGCCCCGCTGGGCTGCAAATCTTTCCTAGGAGGGATGCATTAGACTTAACAGGAAAATGGGCTTTAAGAAATAATAAAAGGGATGTAATTATAAAAACTGGGCAGTAACTATTAAAAAATGCACCAAACACGTAATTACTTTATAAAATAATATTTCTCGATTTTGAAAATTTTAATTTCATTAATTGTTGCGCGTGCGATGTTTCATTGGATTTTTACGTAATACAAATTTATATTGAAATTGTATTTAATCTGACTAGAAATTTCAGGATAAAAATATTTTGGATCCCATCAAAATGTGGGAAATTTTATTGAATTCTGTTTTGAATGATTGGTTGAAATTATTAATCGTTGTCCTAGCTAGAAAATGGGTTGTACTTTTAACAAACTGTAAATGGGTTGTAGTAAATTCCATTAGAATTCAAAAATGGGCTATACATTTTTACATATCGCAAATGGGCTATAAGTTCTCTTCCACACACTTGTGGTCCTACTAAGTTGACGCGTATGCAAGGCTTTGTCAATTTATAGTCAACACACGGTTCTAGCAGCAGTGTCCGTTGGATGTCCATCCAACGGATGTCGTGCTTCTTCTTCAATCTCGGATATTCTAGCTTCAGCCGCCCAAAAAATGATTCCTCCCCCTGACATCTAGGGCGCACTGTTTCGGAGGCTGACATTTGGCCCTACTAAGTTGACGCGTACCAAGGGCTCTGTCAACTTAGTCAATATAAACGATTCTAGCTGTAGTGACCGTACGATGTCCATCCAACGGCCGTTGTGATTCTTCAACCTTTGGTCTTCTTGCTCTAGCCGACCAAAGCAGCGCCGGTCGTGCCGCCTGCTCCTGCCTCCCGTGGCCGGCTGTGCTGCCGTGGAGGTCTCACCTCCCCCTACCACTCCCACCGCTGGCCAGGCCCTGCGGGGACGGCATCCTCACACCGCAGCCGAACCAGTGAACCCTCGTACTCCTCTCCGCGTGGGCATCCACTGCCGCGTCTTGCCCGACTCCGCGTCGTCCCCTTCCTAGGCCTCGCCGTCGTCCATCGCCTTGGTGCTCTCGGCGCGGCGTGGTCAATGTGGTCAACGACCGACTTCCATCGGAAGAGTAATGTACGTGGAGAGGCTGACAGCTGGGTCCACGGCCGCAGCAAGGAAGTGCCTACTTATTACGCGGAAAATAATTATTCCTCCACCTGACAGCAGGGACCCACCGGACGGGGCACCATATTTTGAGAAAAAAACGATTCCCCCTGACTGCTGGGACCCACCAGCTACATCTTCGCATGCAAGGAAGTGCGTCCATATTACGGGCAAAAAAATGATCGCCCCCTGACTGCTAGGACCCACCAGCTACATCTTCGCACGCAAGGAAGTGCGTCCATATTACGGGAAAAAAACGATTCGCCCCCTGACTGCTAGGACCCACTAGCTAGATCTTCGCACGCAAGGAAGTGCCTGACAGTCGGGACCCACCCAGTCGAAGTGTACGTAGCGTTGTCATTCTGGTCACGAACGTGTACGTACATACTGGTCGATCGGTCTGTCTGCAGGCTGCAGGGATGAACCGTGGCCGTGTAAGGAAGGGCACGTGTGGTAGTAGAGGCGCGCACGTGTGGTAATAGAGGCGTGCACGTAGCATGTACACGTACGTGCAGCGGTCAGGGTGCAAGAAAGTAAATACGACCACGTACGTACATACGGGCAGCGTCTCGAATGCCTACTCGCGCATACGTACGGCCAGGGCTCGTGTACATGGTTGTGGCTGGGTCGGAACGGAGAAACTGCGTCGTCGTCGTGTTCATGGGGAGGCAACGGAATGCGTCGTGTTCATCGGGAGGCAACGGAACGCGTGCTATTCATCGGGAGCCAACCGGCTTGGACGGAACAGCCGATGGAAACGAGGCTTGGCGTACCGAAGAACGGAGGAAATGGCCTTGTGTTCGACCGGCCACGGTGGAAACGGGATCCTGTTCATCGGGAGGGGTCTGGCGTACCGCAAAACGGAGGAAACGGACCTCCTACAGTCGAAACGGGGTCATGTTGATCGGGAGGGGTGTGGTGTACCGCAAAACGGGGGAAACGGACTTGTGTTGGAGCGCTATGGTCGAAACCGGGGTCCTGTTCATCGGGAGGGGTGTGGCGTACCGCAGAACGGGACTCCACGGGATACTGTTCATCTCCACCATCGACCTCCTCCAGCCTCCACGGGCTACTGTACATCCACCGTCGACCTCCTCCAGCATCCACATGCGACTGTTCATCCATGGGCTCCTGTTCATCCAGCCTCTACTGGCTACTGTTCAACCAGCCCTCTCCACGGGGTCCTGTTCAACCACCCCTCCACGGGCTACTGTTCATCCAGCCCTCCACCGGCTACTGTTCAACCAGCCCTCAATCGGCTACTGTTCAACCAGCCCTCCACGGGGTCCTGTTCATCCAGCCCTCCACGGGGTCCTGTTCATCCACAGGCTCAATCGATCGGGGTATATTCATCCAGCGGCAACGACCTCTACCACCACAGGTTCCTATTCATCCAACCCCCACCGGGAACTGTTCATCCAAACCCCCCAACAATGCTCACTATTCATCCAGAGGCAACATCGATCGGCTTCAGTTAGCAGCAGTAGCGAAGGAATCGCTCGACCGGGTTCAGTAACAGCAAGGGATCGATCGATCGCTCGGGTTCAGTAACGCGTAGCCTGCAGTGCAATCGCTCGGGTTCAGCTAGAGCCCAACGCCTCGCTCGGGTTCAGTTAGAGCCCAACGCCTCGCACACACGCGCGTATGTACGAGAGAAACATGCATAGCTCGGCCCCCGACCAGCCACCATAACCGGGAACTCCCCGATATTTTCCTCGCCCTCGCTTCTACCATGGTTTTTTCCGTCATGGACGGCCCAAAGAATGTCATGCAGCTGCGTCTCCGGCCCGCCCAGGACGAAAAGCCCATTTTCCGTCATGATTTTTTGTCATAGCAGTAGGACCCCACCACATCTATGATGATACCGGGTTTTGTCGTAGTTATCGTCATAGAAGTGTCATAAGTATGACAGCATTTTTTTTCGTTCGGCCCAAAATGTACGGATGTGTCTTTTTTTGTAGTGCAAGCTGGTACAAAAATGAACCCAATTAAGTTCCTAGGGCATTGGACGATAAGACCTCATCTTCACCACTTTAATCAATTCACTCATGGAAATGATGCTAGAATCTTCAAGTTAAAAAGGGAGAACAACAGGATTGCTCACAACTAGGCTCAGGATGCTTGCAATCTTTTCTATGTTGGTACCTGCTTAGGTGTGTGGCATGATGGTTCTAATTGCCATGTAAAAGTTGTTATTAGCTCACTTAATGTGCAATCTTGCACACTGATGTTAGTGACCTATCTTGGAAGTTGGAATAAAGTTCTAAATTGACAAAAAATAAAATAATAATAATTCATAGCAACCCACTTTTTTTGAAAAACTTCTCCCCCTTAATTCATCTAGCAAAATTGTGGCATCGTTTACAAGTAACGGAAGCACCCCAATAGGTGTCGAATCCATCCATGCAGAAGGAGGATAAAATTTAACTGGACTAGCAAGTTCATGCACTACTTTATTACACTCTCTATTACAACGATCATAAGATACATGATTAAAATATGTGGACATGAAATAGCCATCGTGCTTGCCATCGAAGAAGAATAGCTACCTCTCAAAGCTTCTACTACCTTCAGGTTGTCCGAGTTGATCATGACCTTACTATAGCCCACATTTCTGTCAAGGTTTAGCCCAAACCTAACTGTCGAAGCTTTTGCTGTGAAAGAATCATAGCATGTGTCTACTCTTTCATTAGGTGTGTGGCACGATTAGAGCCTGGAAGGACATATGTATTCCAAAATGTGAAGGTGGTCTAGGGATTAGGAATATTCAGGCTATGAACAGAGGTCTCATCCTCTCAACTGCATGGAGAATTGCAGAGAATCCTGATGGCCATTTAGCCAAAATCTTAAAAGCCAAATACTTCCCGGAAACTTCTATTTGGAGAGATACTCAAAATGTTCCAAAATCCGCTTTCTGGTCTGCTATTCTCAAGGTGTACCCCATCTTGCGCTCCAATTCTTTCTACCAACTTATTGATGGTAGTGTCTCAAGCTGGAGAACTCCTTGGTGCCCTGTCTGGAACTCAATTTATGATCATCTCATTATTCAGGATGGGCAGTTCAAATACCCTGCTCAAGTCAAGGATCTTTGGCCGCCCTCTCAAAAAGCTTGGAATTTAAGTTGGTTTATAGGCTTTTTGATCAATAGGTTGCTGATATCATTCTCCAAACTCCTATAATTCAAACAGAAGTGTGACGCCCGGATAATCAAGCTACAGTAATTCTCTGCTAATGATGCCACATCACTTCGATTACTGTTGCTAATCTCGCGTTAGTTCGAAACCGATTCAAATTCAAATCTAAAATCAAGCAAACAATTAAAGTTTTCGAATATTGAAACTAAAATGTTCGGAGTGAACCAAATAATGCATGGGTAATTGTGGTGGAGAAATCACACTTTTATAAAATATGTAAATACTCTAAAATGAACAAAACAGTAGCAAAAACAATTATTTAAAAGCTTTTATAATAATAAACCATCGCAAACTATTTTACTTTATGTGCCAAGTTAAATGTGGTTGTGGCATATTTACATATACTAAATTAGGTACAACTTTGATATTTTACTAAAACTAAGGTATATTGGAAATTAGAGAAAACAGTAAAAAGAAAATAAATAAAAAGAAAAGAAATAAAGTAAAACAAAAGAAAAACTAACCCCCCCCCCCCACTGGGCCAACTGTGGCCCAGCTGGCCAGCCCAACTGGGCAAAGGCCCAGCCGCCCCCCTGCACTCCCTTATCCCCCGAGCACCGAAACCCTAACCCTTATCGCCCCACTTCCCCTCTCCCCACTCGCCCCGCACACCGCCCCCCCCCCCCGCACGATCCCCTCTCCTCCCTCTCTCCCCCACGATCTAGATCGGGCTCCGACCCCTCCCCCGTTGCCCACCTCGCCGTCGGCGTTCCCCGACGCCACTCGTCGTCTCAGGCGTCGCCCCGCCATCGCCGCCTCGACCCCGTCCTCGCCCCCTTCCCGATCCAGAACTGGATCGGGGCACGACCCCGACGCCGCCTCGCCGCCCGGAGCCACCACGACGGCCTGCCTCCCCACCGGAACGACGTCCCCGTCCTCCTCCTCGAGCTCGAGCACGCTGCCATTTTCCCCACGAACGTCGGTGAGGCTCCGGCCTCCCTTCCTCTCTCCCCTTGTTCTCTATCGCCGGCGCCATCCACCACGCGCCGACCACGCTCGGCCCTGCGCCTCGCCGTGGTCCCCCGCGCACCTCGTGCCGTTACCCCGTCCGCCGGCCTCCTCTACCCCTGCTCGCCGCACCCCCGCTGCCTAGCGCCCGCGCCCGCCGGAGTTGCCCTCCCGCGTGCGCGCCCTCCTCCCCAGCGCCCGCGCACGTCGCTTGGGGACGCGCCCCGCCTTTGTCCCCGTGTCGCCACTGCAACGCCCTGCCTCCCGCCTCGGCTCCGCCGTGCCAGGCCGCGCCGACGCTGCCCCTTGCTTGCTGCCTGCAGCTACTACTACCCCGCGGCCGCGCGCCGACGTCGCCCGTCGCCCTTTCCTTCGACCACGCCGCGCCGGCACCCCTCCGCTGGCCTGTTTGTCTCGCCCACTGCCCCGTTTGCCACGCCCGTAGCCGGGCGCCCGTGAACCCGCCCTGGTTGGCCCTGGGTCACAGACAGCCGGGGCCCACGTCCCTAAAACTGTGAAAAATGAAAATGTAATAAAAAAAGAGTTAAAGATATATTAACTAATTAATTAATTAACTTAATTAATTTAGCTTAATCAACTTAATTTTAATCGACATGTTTAATTAAACTAATTAATTAAGTAATTAGTTAATCAGTGTATGACAGGGGACCCCGCCCCTTGTTGACCAGTCAAACGTTGACTGGTCAACTGGGTCCCCCTGGTCCCACATACCAGCGAGAGTACATTTTTTTGTACACTATGCTGGGTACATCTAGCAATTTGACATTTTATTTACGAATTAAAATAATTTAGAAATGAATTAAAAATTTAAAATTTTATATAAAATAAACCGTAACTTGGATGAAAATACTTTGTACATGAAAGTTGCTCAGAACGACGAGACGATTCCGGATACACAGCCCATTCGTCCGCCTCACATTCCTAGCATAGAGAACACGCAACTTTCCCCCTCCGGTTCATGTGTCCGAAAACGCGAAACACCGGGGGATACTTTCCCGGATGTTTCCCCCCTTCGTCGGTATCACCTCCTACCGCGTTAGGGTATACCTAGCACCGTGTATTGCCTCGTTATGTTTTGTGATGCTTTGTTTGCTCCGTATTTACTGTTTCTTCCCCCTCTTCTTCCCCGGTAGACCCCGAGACCGGCGTTGATGCCACCGAGTACGACTACGTCACCGACGACCCTTCTTCCTGTACAACAAAGCTTCCAGGCAAGCCCCCCCTTGATCACCAGATATCGCCTATTCCGTCTCTCTACTGCTTGCATTAGAGTAGTGTAGCATGTTACTGCTTTCGGTTAATCCTATTCTGCTGCATAGCCTGTCATTGTTGCTACAATTGTTGATACCTTTACCTGCTATCCTAATGCTTAGTATAGGATGCTAGTGTTCCATCAGTGGCCCTACACTCTTGTCCGTCTGCCATGCTATACTACTGGGCCGTGATCACTTCGGGAGGTGATCACGGGCATATGATATATACTTTATACTGTTACATTACTTATGATACTGTTCGGAGATGGGGGCTGAAGGGGCAGGTGGCTCCATCCCGGTAGAGGTGGACCTGGGTTCCCGACGGCCCCCGACTGTTAGTTTGTGGCGGTGCGACAAGGCAGGTTGAGACCACCTAGGAGAGAGGTGGGCCTGGCCCTGGTCGGCGTTCGCGGATACTTTATTAACACGCTTAACAAGATCTTGGTATTTGATCTGAGTCTGGCCGCTGGCCTATACACACTAACCAACTACGCGGGAACAGTTATGGGCACTCGACGTCGTGGTATCAGCCGAAGCCTTCGTGATGTCAGCGACTGAGCGGCGCGCGCCGGGTTGGACCGCGTAACGCAACTTCCTTTGAAATGGAGGTTGCTAGGTCTTCTCTCCGGCCGCGTACGCAACATGCAGGTGTGCAATGGGCGATGGGCCCAGACCCCTGCGCGCATAGGATTTAGACCGGCGTGCTGACCTCTCTGTTGTGCCTAGGTGGGGCTGCGACGTGTTGATCTTCCGCGGCCGGGCATGACCCAGAAAAGTGTGTCCGGCCAAATGGGATCAAGCGTGTTGGGTTATGTGGTGCACCCCTGCAGGGAAGTTTATCTATTCGAATAGCCGTGTCCCTCGGTAAAAGGACGACCCGGAGTTGTACCTTGACCTTATGACAACTAGAACCGGATACTTAATAAAACACACCCTTCCAAGTGCCAGATACAACCCGGTGATCGCTCTCTCACAGGTCGACGAGGAGAGGATCGTCGGGTAGGATTATGCTATGCGATGATACTTGGTGAACTTACCTTCTACTCTCTTCTGTATGCTGCAAGATGGAGGCAGCCAGAAGCGTAGTCTTCGACAGGACTAGCTATCCCCCTCTTATTCTGGCATTCTGCAGTTCAGTCCACCGATATAGCCCCTTTACATAGATACCCATGCATATGTAGTGTAGATCCTTGCTTGCGAGTACTTTGGATGAGTACTCACGGTTGCTTTTCTCCCCCTTTCCCCCCTTTCCTTTCTTCCTGGTTGTCGCAACCAGATGCTGGAGCCCAGGAGCCAGACGCCACCGTCGACGACGACTCCTACTACACCGGAGGTGCCTACTACTACGTTCAGGCCGCTGACGACGACCAGGAGTACTTTAGGAGGATCCCAGGCAGGAGGCCTGCGCCTCTTTCGATCTGTATCCTAGTTTGTGCTAGCCTTCTTAAGGCAAACTTGTTTAACTTATGTCTGTACTCAGATATTGTTGCTTCCGCTGACTCGTCTATGATCGAGCACTTGTATTCGAGCCCTCGAGGCCCCTGGCTTGTATTATGATGCTTGTATGACTTATTTATGTTTTTAGAGTTGTGTTGTGATATCTTCCCGTGAGTCCCTGATCTTGATCCTACACGTTTGCGTGCATGATTAGTGTACGATTGAATCGGGGGCGTCACAAGTTGGTATCAGAGCCGACTGCCTGTAGGAATCCCGCTTTCCAACTCCTTGGCCGAAGTCGAGTCTAGTCATTGCAAACTTTTACTAATATGGATGTGTGGCTTACGGGCCCACGTCTCCATTGGGTGGTATTAGGATCTTTTATTCCTCGTCTATACTCTGGGACTCTGATTTCTCTACTATTTGGGTTAAATGAATTTGCTGACTCTAACATTAGGATCTCGTGATCGCATCCACCCAGAGAGCCCCTTATTGCAGAGGATCGCCTGCTGCATCATAAGATTCTGAAGATACTCTCTGATGTTCTCTCGAGACTCTATGCCCGTCGCTTTTGCATTCCCCTACCACCGATACATCCCTATGGATAAATACTTACACCTGTTCTTCTTACTTTCATCCCCGGCTGCCCTTGTTATTACAAGTTGCATCGAATTATTCTTCGACTTTTAAGAACCTCTTGAGCCACTGCATCCCCGGCTGACTCGTCTATGATCGAGCACTTGTATTCGAGCCCTCGAGGCCCCTTGCTTGTATTATGATGCTTGTATGACGTATTTATGTTTTTAGAGTTGTGTTGTGATATCTTCCCGTGAGTCCCTGATTTTGATCGTACACATTTGCATGCATGATTAGTGTACGATTGAATCGGAGGCGTCACAAGAAGGACATGACAACTTTGTTGAAAGCTAACATCAATAGGTAAATGCACTTCAAAAAGTGCATACAGGATTTTTTTACAAATAATGCAGGAGCAAGGCGAATCACAACCAAGGCAAGTACCTGCTATACAAAGCAACTACTAAAACAGGTTTGGAGCAACAAGGAAATGGCACCTACAATACAAACATTTGCTTCGAGGCTACTACGAAGAGCATTACCAACAGGTATGAGAGCAGGTAAATGTTCTACACACGTAAAGAAACATTGTTCCAGATGCAACGTAGAGGAAGATGACATGCATTTATTCTTTCTTTGTCCATTTGCCGATGCTGCTTTATTCACTGAACCGTGGTATATCAGAAGTGAGTACTTAGTACAACAATTTGGCTCCGTCCCTGCTATTATACAGTCTCTCCTCACTTCTAATCAGCCACAAGCTTCTATAAATAACATCATTACTTTTCTGTGGTGTATTTGGAAATCCAAGAATGATAAACTTTTCGGCGGGAAAGAAACTTCTCCTTTACAGGTTAACCATGCTACCCAAGCAATAATGCTAAGTCAAAATCTAGCATCCTCCAACGAAAGAGGGATTTTTGCTCTCAACCAGCTTTAAAGATGAAACAGGTAACAAAACAGGGGGTTACGCTTAAGTTAGCTCCACTGATACATGGATGCAAGGTTTTTTCTAGATGCTGCATGGTTAGGGAATACAAGAAACACTCCATCAGAAAATAGTACAACTATTGGAGTGCGTATTTAGCTTGAAGTGGGTGGTTCAAAATTCAGAATTCTCATTTCAGCGAGAAGCATTGTTGCTTGTTCACCTTTACAGGCGGAAGCAATGGCTCTTCAATTTGCAGCTGGGGTCGTTTCCCAGCTCTATAGCTCAACGGTCACCTTCTTCACAGACAATTTCACTCTGGCCCAGGCACAACAAAGGATATACTTCAATACCCTGGTCACTCGGAAATCAGAAGTCAATTAGCCGGATATTTCGCAACAACATCAACTCTTCCACATACCAAGGAAACTTAACATGATAGCTCATAATTGTGCAACTAGGTTCTCTAAGGGCCTGTTATGGTCTCATCTAGCTTCCCAAAACTTCACAAATCCAACTTCTCACAGCAGCTTCTAACTCCAAGCAGCGATGAAAATCTGTTCTGCTCGCTTTGCAGCTTCTGCAAGCGCTATAGCCCGGGTGGGAGGGTTGTGGCCTCTTCGGGCTAGGTGGGCCGACCAGAGGCAGCCCAAATCCGGCGACCAACAGCCACAGCGAGGGAGCACGAGCGAGGGAACGAGGAGGGATATGTCCCAGCGAGCG
Organism: Triticum aestivum; assembly: GCF_018294505.1. Lineage (NCBI taxonomy): Eukaryota > Viridiplantae > Streptophyta > Magnoliopsida > Poales > Poaceae > Triticum > Triticum aestivum. Next base: position 559,485,989 of record NC_057814.1, read on the forward strand.
TAGCGGTTCGATAGCTTGACTTGGCGGTGGCAGTTCCATCGTAATATTGGCTAACTTCAGCTTTTCGTATCGGTGGAGTTGGGCCGAGGCCGTGTCGCGATTTTGCACTGCCATCGGGCGTTGCTTCCAGGAGCCAACTTCTCAGAGTCCAAACGTTCGGGACAAATTCATCTGTGGAGTTTCTGAAGCGTGGAGCTGGAGGAGATTAGAACAGGCCCTAAGTTACGTCAGGTTGTAGAAACTAGGAGATGTTGTAGTGCTGTTCACAAAGGTCATCAGTGCCCTTTGCTTTTCAAGATAGGCAATCTAAGGGGGTGTTCGGAGTCCCTCAGCTCCGCGGAGCTGACGGAGCTGCAGGCTAAAATCGCGGAGTTGAAAAGTAGGTGCTTCACAGATCCCGTAATTTCGCAGAGCTGGTGGAGAGCCGAACAGGTCCTAACTGTAAAGGATTTTCATATCGTGGATGCAAATTGTGCTTAGAATAAATGAATGGGCCATTGGCGCCCTTCTCTTGTTCAAAAAAGAAGAAGAAGAGAAAAACCGCACCCGGTGCCGAGACGGGTCTTGGCGCACGCGTGGAAGCGTGACACCGAGACGGCCGTAACATATCAGCCAGCCTGGCCAGGAGGGCCCCACCAACGTGACGGTTGTTCAGTTCGGCCACGGCAAAATCCCCCTGGCTGACCTGCCTAGCCATTCAGAGACGGTCAATTCGAATCTCCCCACCGTCCTACTATAAATTCCCACCTCGTCTCCGGCGACATCCAGGATTCCATTTCCACACCACCACCGCCACGCTACGCGCGAGAGGAGAGAGAAAGAGAGAGAGAGAGAGCGCGCGCCCGGCGCCCGGCGGCGATGGGGGAGGAGTGGAAGGCGCTGGCGCGGAGGGCGCCGGAGTTCCTCCACCCGGTCCACGCCGCCGACGAGCACGCCGTGGAGACGCGGCTCCCCACGCTCATCAGCGCCGCCTCCGACGCGCTCAACCTGCGCCGTGGCAACCTGGCCCAGTACCGGGCCGGGGCCGGGCACATCGCCGACCCGCTCCAGCAGCCGGTCCTCCCCAGCACCCCCCCTCGACCAGGCCATCTCGATGCTCGGCGAGCACCACCAGCTCCACACCGCGGGCGCCCGCTTCCTCGCCCTCTACGGCGAGCACCTCGCCTTCCTGCTGCCCGCCGAGGCGGCTCGGAGGGACCTCGTCCTCCTCCCACGCCTCGAGCAGGTGACCCACGCGTGCTGGGAGGTGCTCCTTGTCCTTCTTCGCCTTGAACCGCGCGCAGCTCGCGATGGCGTCGACGGCGGCCTTGAAGTCGCCCTCGATCGAAATGTTTCTCCAGCGGTTCTTCACCGCGAGCTTGAGCCCATACTTGAGCGCGACAAGCTCGGCGACTGAGCTCGTCGCCTTGCCGATGCGCCCCGCATAACCCAGCAAGAAGTTTCCCTCGCCGTCCCGATACACGCCGCCGATGGTCGCGCTCCCGGCCTTGCCCTTCGATGAGCCGTCGAAGTTCAGCTTCAGCCCCGCCTTAGGCTTCTTCTGCCGGTGGGGACGCGCGGGCATGTCGTCGTCGTTGCTCGTAGGCGGCGCCGGCGTGGGGGGCAGCCGAGTAGGGGAGGAAAGCGCGCGCTTGGAAAAGCAGACGAGGCGTCGGCCGAGGGAAGCAGACAGTGCTCTCTCTCTCCTTCGAGGATGAGTATTTTGAGTTCAGAGCTGCTATAGGTACGACATTTTCGGAAACACGTGATTGTATGTCCTTTCGTCCAATCAACCAGCTTCATCGAAAAAAAAAAACAATATAGCATGTTGTCTAGTGATCGTATGTACAAAGATCGTGTGCAAAGCAATTTCGTTTTGAGTTTGGCTAGCAAGGTTTCGGTGAGGGTATGTATAGTCGCTTGCTTGATTGCTTCATTTGTTTGTTTTTACTCCGCGTTGAGTGCTCCCTCGAAGTACGTGCTAACCTTTGGGCTCCCCCAAGCACGCGTGCTGGCGTCTCCTCGATAGGTGGTCTCGAGCCGCCCGACTGCTCGTGTGATGGGCCGGCCAGATTAATTATGTGTGAACGCCACGAGCTCCCTCTCATCTGTCATTCTCCATCTCCCGTTGCTCAGTTGTACATGTCCATCGGCTAGTATGCTGCCCATGACAGCACTAGTCCTACTCTCATGCTTCTTCAGCCTCGCCACGCCCATCGCCGGCGGAGGGCCGTCGCTGACCGCGTCGGCCATCGTCGCCGCAGCCGAGTCCGGGTCGCACATCCTCCGCGTCGACGGCTACTCCCTCACCAAGGGGCTCGGCAACGGCAAATACGTCGCCTCCGAGGCGTTCGCCGCCGGCGGGCATAGTTGGCGCCTGCTCTACTACCCCGACAGCCTCAACTCAAGCGACTCCGACTGGATATCCGTCGTCCTGCTTCTTGATCGCACTGATCTCGACGAAGTAAAAGCCAGATTCACGATTAGTTTGCTCGACCAAGGTGGCAGCAAGGTGCCTTCACACAGCACGACCAGCACACCGCGCACCTTCACCGCCAGAAAGGGTGCGCGCCGTGCGCTGGGATATCGTCTCGTCAGGAGGAATGACCTGGAGAGGTCGGTTTGGCTCAAGGACGATTGCTTCAGCGTCAGGTGCGATATCACCGTGGCAAAGGAGATATTCACCATGGCCGTCCCGGTTACGGATCGTAGGAAATGGCTCCTCTCGCCGATCATGCATGCGTGCACTTTTTATCTTACATTGTTATAGTGCTTCAGGGAAAGGATGCAGATATATGATATATTGTACTAGTGCCATGGGCCCGCTACTGGACTAATGTTGATCTTGACATGCAAGTGAAAGCTAGTACTCCTTTTGCCAATTTTTGAGCTCACACTGAATGCTCTATGGCTTTGATCTAACAGTTGCTCTTTTTTTATGAATCAATTGTGTGCTACATGTAAATATCAACGTTCGCTGGGGTGGGGTGGGCAATCTCAGCGAATGTGCTCTCTCCCACCAGATTCGTTCACACGAATCTTGGCGCAAGATCAGAGGCATGTCAGATAGTTAAACTAGCTCAGTTTGAACAATATATACCCAAGCCTCTATTGCACGCAAGGTTTTCGCCTTGAGGTTGTTCCACTTGTATGAAAGTGACCCATGGTGAACTTTGGTTGTGGCGCGTGGTATTATTTTGACACGGGGCGGTGTAGAATTGCCTTGTGGATTCACTTATTTGATTGAAATTTTTTGAACTGGTGTGCCGTCGCTTTGGTTGGCTTAAGCGTTTTTTGAGTGTGTGTAGGCCAGGCTAACGTGGTTCTTTTTCTTATATAGGTCGTCCAAATTCGTTTGTGTTCCTGTTGGGTCAGATTTCCTGGTTCTGTCTGCGTATGTGCCGTCGCTTTCTTGTTAGAGATATATTTGGGTTAGATATGTTTGTAGTCTAGGATTTGTAATTCATCTCCTATCTTATCTCTAGAAGAGGCGTCTTGCCCTCTAAGCCTTGTACTCAATATATACTCGCCCTCGAGGCTCAATAATACATTCATCATATTCCGCAACAATCCTCTCTCTTCCTTCTAACATGGTATCTATCGCAAGTCGATCCTAAGCCCTAGCCGCCGCCGCTTCCGCACCTGCGCGCCGCCCCCGGGGCGGTCGACCTCCATGACCGCTGCCGGGGGCCGCGCCGCCCGTACCTAGGGTTCGTCCGCCGGCCGTGTTGGCCGGCTGCCCTAAAGAATCTTTTTCCCGAGCCCTTGTTTCGGGTTTTTGGCTCTCTCGCCGGTCGTTTTTTGATTGGCGTTTTTCTTTTTGGTTTTCCGATCTATTCTTGATCGGTTTGCGTCGCCCGCCGCCGCCGTCGATCCCCGTGCGCCTCTACTCCGACCCCGGCGCGACCAGCCGGCCTCTCCTCCGACCCGGCGGCCACGCGCGCCGAGGCGGCCCGTTCGGGCCAGCGGCCGTCCGCGCGTGGGTCCGCCCGTCGCCCTGCGCCGGTTGTCACCGCCCTGTTCCGACCGGGACACCTGCATCGCCGCGACCCGGCGGCCTCGCGCCATGCGTCGGCCAATCATAGCCGACGCTCGCGCGCCGACCCGCCCATCGATCCACGTCACCCGCCTCCGCCGCGTCTGCACGGCGGCTCGGCGGTCTACCTCGCCGGCCTCGTCCTCGGCTGCATCAGACTCGTCGGCCGCCTCAACTCGGGCGTCGCTGCTCCGTTGGTCGCTCGGGCCTCGCTGGCCAGGCGTCGGCGCTGCTTTGGCAGCCCGGGTGCCAGTGCAGACGTCCCCCGCCGTCCGTCGTCGCCGGCCTCATCCCGGACTCCGCCGCCATCACTCCTCCATCGAGCGGCGTCCCTGACGTCGCGCGCGATCGGCTTGATCATCCGCTCGCCGCCGCGATCCGCCTCATCTACGCCGCGCGACCGACCTGCCCGTCGGTTACGCGCGCCTCCGCAGGTCCCGTGAAGATCGTCCCCGAGTTCAGCGCGCCTCTCCACCGATCGAGCATCGGGCTGCCCCTGCGTCGCCCCGTCAGGCCGCCGCGCCGCCGCCCCGTGGTTCTCCTCGCGGCTGCATCGACTCATGCGTCGTCGCTGCGTCGCCCCTTCGGGCCATAGTGTCGCGATACGCGGTTGCACCGACTCGCGAACCGCCGTTGTGTCGCCCCTTCGGGCCGCAGCATCGCCGCCCGCGGTCCCCACCGCCGCCCCGAGGTCTTCCCGCCGTCGCCCCGACCCGCCTGTCGCCGCTGCGTCGCCCCTTCGGGCCGCAGCGTCGCGGCCCACAGTCCCCGCCGCCGTCACGATGCGTCGACCTCCCGTGGTATGCGCCGCGCCGTCTCCCTTGGCGCGGGAACGCCACCATCCGTGCCGGTCTTCGTCACGCTGTCAGGGTTCTTCGCCTACTTCGAGCACCGCCGCCGCACTCCTAACCTAGCCGCTGCCGCCGCTCTTCTTTGGCCGCCGCCGCGGCTACCTCTGTAGCTGCCGCCGCTGCCCGTCCACCCCACTTCGTCTTCGTCCAGCACCAGCTCGTCACCAGCGTCGCCGTCATCTACCCCGACCGCTTCATCTACTCCGACAGCCGCGGGCGACATTGGCCCCGCGCCGATTGGCGCCGCAACCGTTGTCGAGTCGTTCTCTGCTGGCCTCTCCAACCTCTTCGACATGGCATACAGCTCGTGCGGGTCCCAGTCTACGCATGCCCGGTGCCGGCAACACCGCCGCGTGCCTTCGTCCACGACGTGTCCCCGGGCCTGGCAAGCCTGGTGCGACGCTTCGTCAACTTCGTCTTCGACCGTCTACGCACGCCCGGTGCTGGCAACACCGACGCGTGCCTTCATCTACGATGTGTCCCCGGGGTTGGCAAACCCGGCGCGACGCGTCGTCAACACAATTCTCCTTCCTGGCGCATCACTTCTTCGACACCACTGCGCCCATGACTAACTCGGCGCCTCCTTGCGCTTGCGGCTCCACGGCGACTCCCTCGACACCGGCTACCCCGACTCGACATCGACCACGGCGTTCTTCGCACGGCTAGACCACGGCTACACCACTCTACGCTCTCGGCTACATCGACATTGGCACAAAGGGTTATCATCCGCTTGAGCAACACGTCGGCTTCCTCTACAGTCAACGCGTCCGCGACGCGACACCGTCCACGATGCTCCCGATAGGACTGCGGGGGGATGTCAGTCTGTCGGCTGCTATTCTCTCCAGTCTGACCGTCCGCGTCGCTCCTGTTGTACGTATTTGGGTTACATATGTTGGGTAGTCTAGGATTTGTAATACTTCTCCTACCTTATCTCTAGGAGAGGCGTCTTGCCCTCCAAGCCTTGTACTCAATATATACTCGCCCTTGAAGCTCAATAATACATCCATCATATTCCGCAATAATCTTCACTTTTCCTTCTAACATTTCTGCTGGTTGAACGTGATTGCTTTCTTACCGTGTGCCACTGGCCATTCTAGCTCTACCGTGCAGATTTTAAAATTTTGCCTTCCTTTGTCTGCACCGTTCTAGCATGGAATAGGTCAGCATGTGCCACAGAGAATGTACGTGTTTTTATTGTAGGAGGTCACTTCAGGTGTTGCATGCATGCAGGCTAATTGAGCGATGCCGCGTGGTAGACGACCGATCAATTGGAACTGACCAGGCGATTCGCACTTGACTCCATATGCAAAACGACAAGAGGTATGGGCGCGATCATGCAGCGGAATTGGTGATATGTGCTCACTTCAGGCTAATTGAGCGATGCCGCGTGGTAGACGATCGACCAATTGGAACTGACCAGGAGATCCGCACTTGCCTCCAGAAGCAAAACGACAAGAGATATGGGCGGAGTCATGCAGCGGAATCGGTGATATGACTGGCCAACGGTGATCGGCCGAAGCGGTGCGGTGCTGCGTCGCCCGGATTCCTTGCGTGGACTTCACGTTGCATCTATCCTCCCGATCCTCTCCGCGTGTCTGGTCGTCGTCTCTGGAAGGCCCCGGCAAAATCGAAGCACACCGCCACCGCCGCACAAGCCTATATATAAGAACAGGCTCTCTCCTTCCCAGCGGCAGCGTACGTCGGCCACCGTAGTCATCTACATGCTCAGAACGGCCTGGCGCCACTGCTCGAGGACACCTCGAAGCTCCCGTCGTTGCTGCCGCGTTTCGGCCCCAAGCCCCAGTCCAGCGGGAGGACGCCTCCTGCGCCGGCACCGTCCATAGGTCTGCCCCAGCACCGTTACCGGCGTCTCTCGGTCATTGTCGATGAACCGCACGGTATGGTGCGTCGTCAATGGTGCATCTTGCTCAGGCAGGACCGCAAGTACGACGAGGCCGATGATCGCGCGTACGGCGTGCGCTTGACGGCGAAAATGGTGTTGAGGAATCTTGCGAGCCGCGCGCTGGGGGAAGCCGGCTTGCGGAAGTCCCTGAGCTTGGCGCGGAAGGAGGAGCTCGCCTCGTCCGACGAAGAGGCGATGACGACGGGGTCGCGAGGATCTCCCTGCAGCGGGGCGGCGGCAAATCTAGGCGCGCCGGAGCCCACGAGCCGGAGCGGCGGTGGAGGGCGGCGATGGCGCCTCCGAAGCGCCGTTCCGCGTGGCTGCTCGAGCCTACGGCCATCTTCGGCTGCGCAGAGGCGGTGCCGTGGGCGCGCTCCACGCCGTTTCCCCGAGGCACCGCCGTACCTGCGCACCTCTGCCCGCTCCTTCCCGGCCTCCCTTGCGACGCCCTGAGCAGCCACGAACTCATGCGTGCTCACGGCCGTGGCGGCCCGGCGCCGCGCACCTACCTCCCACCGGCCTCCGGCCGCGCCACTGGAGAGCGCCGACCCTCCTCCCTCTTCGTTCCATCCTCCTCGCTGTCTCTGTTCCGTCCTCCTAGCTGTCCAGCTCCGTGGGGTCATGCGCACGATCGTGGCCACGGCCGCCGGCCGGAACGGACGACGCCGTCTGCGGGGAAACGGCGGGAGGTGCAGGGTGAGTGTCCATGGGGTTCGCCGTCCATCCAGTAGCGGGAACAACGACGACGTATCCGGCGGCGATGCCCTCGGCGTTCGCGAGCTCCGCAGCACGCATGCACAACGTGTTTGAGAAAATGCCGCACAGAAAAGTGTTTTGTAACAGAGTAGTGCTAACACTTACATGTGGACCCATGTCTAATATAACGGTCAAACAAATGGATTTGACTTTCAGTGCCAAGTCAGCATTTACAGGTGGGCCCAACCGGTCAGAAATCTGATTAAATGGTTCAAACCGGTCATTAGGGTTTATTGAGAAAATTAGCAAGGATACTAGTAGATTTTTGGGGCGGCCAAGGAATGTGGTAGCAAATCTGGGATTGAACTTAAAATGTGTTCGAGATCAAAAATGAAATCTCTGTCATTGATCGATTGAGAGTACAACTTATATATGTGCTGGAGAGACGCGACGATCCAGAGGGATGCGCTTGATTGTCCATGTTTGACATCAATTGAACGAGGAATCGATCAGTGCAGTATTTCATATTACAGTGTTTGATTGAGTGATGCAGGTTAGCCTAATTCAAAATAAAATGGTTTGACTGAAGTGACTCCTCATTTTTATTTCAGATCTTCCTTTTATTTCCACTAGATCTATTTTATTTACAGGCTGTAACTTAAGTGGAGATGTTGAACTTCCAAAGGGCGAGAGCATGATGCCAGGGAAATCCATAATGGTTTGTTAAATTACTGTTTGCATTGATTATTTGTCCCCTCTTAATTTGCTATGTTCAAGGCAATTGAATATCTGTTTCCTGGAAAAGAAGGAAATTGAATTTTTGTTTCCCCCAAAAAAATGCAATTGAGTTTCTACTTCATGGTCGACAATTAAACATAACATATATAGATTTATCTAGGGGTATGACATTTTTTTTTTATTCTCAACCAATTGTAAGTATGGCAACAATGGCTTATCGGTAAGCATTTTGTATAGATTAAATCCCACGAAAATATGAGAAGTTAAAAAAATAAATCAATGGATATATAGATGTACCATTTCTACTTTGAATGAAATGAAAAACAATAATTTGGTGTCTGCCCATATAAAAAAAGCAACAAAACCAACACATAGATTTTCTTCTCACCACATAGAAGTATTCAACATAATGCACAAATAAGGCGTGTTTTTCTTGTTTCTAGAGATTTTTTACATTCTTCAACTGCTTAATCGATGGAGGACACTTCAGTTTGTGGGGGGACAGGCTGTGTACACGTGTGGTGTGTGTGTGTGTTGCATTTTCATTGTGATTTGGATTCCGGGTCAACAACACGTTCTATCGGGTGGTAGTTCCTGTTTTATCTTTTCTTTTTGAGGGAGTTCCTGTTTTATCAGGTATATCATGCAGTTGGTAAGCGACCGTGTCACATGATGTGACCACATGCTTGTGCTAATTGTCTACTTTTCAATTGTTTTTTGACTACTTACCTAATACTACTCTGTCCCATAATATAAGACACTTTTGCAAGCTAACATAGTTTACAAAAACGTCTTACATTATGGGACGAAGGGAGTAGCATTTAGGTTATGAGCAAAAAAAGATGAGTTCAAATAAATACGTGTACCCCTAGACACATGCTCAATCGTCCAATGAATAAGTTGTATTTGTTGTATGTCAAACTACTTTTTGGTTGGTTTATGTTCCATGTCCAAGTTGTTGCAATTCACAATTTTCTCTATCTCACATGTATAAAGAGGCACAATGTATTACAACAAAAATGTAATAGAAAAGACCATATACAACTAAAGTATATTTACTTACACAAATAGACAAACAAATTACTTCTAGAACGAACTAAATAATCAAAAAATCATGCACATAATCCTTTCGATCACCATAAACATAATTTTTGCGTGCCGGTCATAGAATAGATCACACATACTTTATCATTATCAGTAACAATCATATTTATCATATACTTGAAGCAATCAGATAATCCTGATTTCAACACATGAATGTGTCCACACCAAGCAATGGTAGTTCAACACGGCCCACCAGTAAATAAATACTCAGCAAAATGAATACACAAGACAGAGAAAGATCTTAGCAAAATATGCAACCAATTTTTGGACATCATACTATTGCACATGTATCCTCGACACCCAAAAACTAAATATTCAATTATCTCATACACCGGTGCCAAACCACCACAAAATTATGTGCATTAGTCGCAATAGCTCTGTATCACTTTATCACAACCCAAATGCTGCTTGAGGCCACACTAGAATAATCTATGAATGACTACAACATGTTCGATCTTCTATTCGCAATGTGTACTTCCCACTTTGTAAAAATATATTGATAATGAGATGATTAAATCTATGTTTTAAAATTTGCTTGCATACATTATATTACTTGCCTTTGGCCCACCATATGGTTTTTGTCTTAAGTCCGAATTCGTCAATAAAAGAAAAGGGCAACCCAACATTACTACCATGTAGCATGTTTCACCATGATGCATCAACGGGGCGCGGCGTGCCGCCGCGCGGGCTTTGCTAGTTTTAAACTAGCCTAATAAAATCAACGACTAGATCTATCATTGTCTAACCTCTTTGAAAAGAGTAGGTAAGAGCGACCATATTAAAATTGGACGCGACTAGGCGGCGCCCGAGCGCCCGGTCGGGGGAGCGAGCGCTCTCGTATAATAGGAAAGAGCACCAACGCGTCCCGCGGGAACACCTATAAAAGGAAAAGGGTCAGGTCCTATGTGCTCACGTTATATATCCCACCTGCATTTATTATGGGATCAAATTTTTAAAAAAGTTGTAACTTTTGATTCAGGCGTCGAAATCCAGATCCGTTTTCACCGTTGGGTTTCTCGTGACGAGTTCTTCAAAACTAGATCCCATATGAGTAGGTTTCGATGAATTTTTTTTCGAGCAACTTTGTGTGCTATAGATGGCAACTTTAGTGCTACAGGAAAGCAACTCATTTTTTCCCCTAGTATGACTACCTATCAGCGGATGATCCTTGTAAGTTGGTACCATGACTACCAATTGACTAGTTACACCTCTACGCCGCTTATCATAAGGAAAACTCCAACGCTGATCACCAAATCACCTCAAATATCGGGATCGACCTCTCTAGACACTTTTAACCAATGACAGTCATCTAATTTGTTCGAACAAGTCCGTATGTCCGAAATCCTCAAAACCGAACGACGAGGGGGCGTTCTCAGAGCCCCTCAACGTCCATTTCTCCCTCCGAATTGAGTGGGATCACGTCTCCTCAGACGACAAGAGGAGCAGAATCCGCCCCTCCTAATTGAGGTCCCTGCGATGGACAAAGAGTCCGCACTACAAGTGGAGATGCTAACCTAGCGGTCAACCTCTGACTGTTGTCTGATGATGCCCTCTTCGCCACTCTCGAGCAAACACGACGTCCAAAACTAGATGACGCGCAAAGGAGGAGACGTTGTCCCCACTGAGCCAACCATTTCTGTTGTAACAAGGAGGTGGCAACAACAACTTCGAATATTGATAAACGCAGACACATGTAGAAAAGACTATGTTCACCCAACAGAGCCTGTTGGGGTAGAAAAGAAAAACAACTACGTGACTTATATGCACTTGAGGTGTACTTAAAAAGCCAAAAACCTTTAGGGTGTTTTTGTGCAACTGCAATGCATTTATCAGACAACTCGTATGTAGCCCCAGTCTGACTTGGTATATAGATAAAGCGACCACATGAAGAAAAGAATAAGCTCACCAGGTAACTCGTGTGTAGTCCATGCATGAAGAACTCCATAGTTTTCCTTGGGCACCTAGGCAATAGCAGAGGAGAAAACACACACACACACACATAGTCATGTGCCTCATATCTCCAGCTAGTAAACCTGACCAGTTTTCTTTTCATGAGGATTGGGCAATTGGATACATGGTTTTAGGCAAATTGTATGGTTGATTGTGGGCAACTGGATAATTAGTTTTAGGCAACTATACACGTGATTGTGGGCAACTATAACGCCTGAAAAAGTGATAAAGAACATACACATGTTCATTTTTGTAGAGTTCACAGATAAATTTAATCCTCTAAAAGCACTTCGCGGTTTTAGTTACGTTCCCATGACCAACTCCACCATGCTCCCCTTCTATGATTATTCGCCAAGTATTTACGATCATACCAAGGGATCCCATCCCGAGGAGATAAGTTCTTGACGCATCTCTACGACACAAACTTGAAAGGTATCTAAAACCTTTACATATAAGCCAAATTATGGTCTTGGTGTTCATGAGGATTGGGCAACTGAATACATGGTTTTAGAGAACTGTATGGTTGACTGTGGGCAATTGCATACATGGTTTTAGGCAACAGTATGGTTGATTGTGGGCAACTGGATACATGGTTTTAGGCAACAGTATGGCTGATTGTGGGCAACTATGACATCTAAAAAAAGATAAAGAACATACACATAATCATGTTTGGAGGAGGCTCATAATTAAACTAATCCACTAAAAACACTTCGCGGTTTTAGTTATGTACCCATGACCAGCTCCACGTCGCTCCCCCTCTATGATTATTCGCCAAGTATTTAGGATCATACCAAGGGATCCCACCCCGAGGAGATAAGTTCTTGATGCATCTCTGCGACACAAACTTGAAAGGTATCTAAAACCTTTACATATAAGCCAAATTATGGTCTTGGTAATGTTTATGTTCATGAGGATTGGGCAACTGGAAATATGGTTTTAGACATATGGATGACTGTGGGCAACTAGATACATGGTTATAGGCAACAATATGGCTGATTGTAGGCAACTATGACACTTTAAATACAGATAAAGAACATACACTTTCATTTTTGGAGGAGGCTCATAAATAAACTTAATCCACTAAAAACACTTTGTGGTTTAAGTTATGTCTCCACGACCAGCTCCACACCGCTCCCCTTCTGTGATTATTCGCCAAGTATTTACAATCATACCAAAGGATCCCACCCCGAGGAGATGAAACTTTTTGATGCATCTCTTGATGGGGAACGTAGTAATTTCAAAACAAATCCTACGCACACGCAAGATCATGGTGATGCATAGCAACGAGAGGGGAGAGTGTTGTCCACGTACCCTCGTAGACCGAAAGCGGAAGCGTTAACACAACACGGTTGATGTAGTCGTACGTCTTCACGATCCGACCGATCAAGTACCGAACGCACGACACCTCCGAGTTCAGCACACGTTCAGCTCGATGATGTCCCTCGAACTCCGATCCAGCCGAGTGTTGAGGGAGAGTTTCGTCAGCACGACGGCGTGGTGACGATGATGATGTTCTACCGACGCAGGGCTTTGCCTAAGCACCGCTACGATATTATCGAGGTGTAATATGGTGGAGGGGGCACCGCACATGGCTAAGAGATCAATAGATCAATTGTTGTGTCTATGGGGTGCCCCCTGCCCCCGTATATAAAGGAGCAAAGGGGGGAGGTGCGGCCAGCCTTGGGGCGCACCAGGAGGAGTCCTACTCCCACCGGGAGTAGGACTCCCCCCCTTTTCCTAGTTGGATTAGGACTTGGGAGGGGGGAAAGAGAAGAGGGAGAAGAAGGAAGGGGGGCGCCGCCCCCTTCTCCTTGTCCTATTCGGACTAGGGGGGAGGGGCGCGCGGCCCAGCCCTAGCCGCCTCTTCTCTCTTCCACCTAGGCCCACTAAGGCCCATTATGTTGCCGGGGGGTTCCGGTAACCTCCCGGTACTCCGGTAAAATCCCGATTTCATCCGGAACACTTCCGATATCCAAACATAGGCTTCCAATATATCAATCTTTATGTCTCGACCATTTCGAGACTCCTCGTCATGTCTGTGATCACATCCGGGACTCCGAACAACCTTCGGTACATCAAAACATATAAACTCATAATATAACTGTCATCGAAACGTTAAGCGTGCGGACCCTACGGGTTCGAGAACTATGTAGACATGACCGAGACACGTCTCCGGTCAATAACCAATAGCGGAACCTGGATGCTCATATTGGCTCCCACATATTTTAGGAAGATCTTTATCGGTCAGACCGCATAACAACATACGTTGTTCCCTTTGTCATCGGTATGTTACTTGCCCGAGATTCGATCGTCGGTATCTCAATACCTAGTTCAATCTCGTTACCAGCAAGTCTCTTTACTCGTTCCGTAATACATCATCTCGCAACAAACTCATTAATTGCAATGCTTGCAAGGCTTAAGTGATGTGCATTACCGAGAGGGCCCAGAGATACCTTTCCGACAATCGGAGTGACAAATCCTTATCTCGAAATACGCCAACCCAACAAATACCTTCGGAGACACCTGTAGACACTAGTAGAAAACGGCGCAAAGGTCACAGGGCAGTTTTCACATTAGCCCCGGTTCAGCCACGAACCGGGACCCATGGGGGCATTCGTCCCGGTTCGTGAGCCCAGGGGGCCGGCCGGGGCCTCGTGGGCATTGGTCCCGGTTCGTATGGAACCATTTGTCCCGGTTCGTATGGAACCATTTGTCCCGGTTCGAGCCACGAACCGGGACTAATGGTCCTCGCTCCTGGCCCACAACCATTTGTCCCGGTTCTTGGCATGAACCGGGACAGAAGGCCCGGATTTAGTACCGGTTCATGCCACGAACCGGGACCAATGAGGTGCCTATATATACCCCTCGCCCGCGAGCAGAGCACTCCAGTGCTCTGTTTTTCTCTGGCCGGCGAGGGGAGGGCTTTGTGGTGCTCTAGCTCACCTCCTATGCACATGAGGTGTTCGATGAAATGCCCGAGCCACACTAGTTAAGCTTTGTCCTCTCGAAGCTCGACCTCAAAGCTCCATTTTCCTCGAGATTTGTCTAGGTTTAGCGGCCCGTCACGTCCCATTCCCGTCTTCACCGCCGTCGACCGCCCGCGCCGATCTCGTCGCCGGCAACACCGTGGTGAGCCTCTTGTTCTTATCTTCTTTTTGAAAGAAAAAAATTCTTACTTTAGATAGATACTTGTCTAATTTTCTTACTATTTTATTCCTTCTTATTACATAGTGCGATGGTTTTGGTATCCGCCCCCGTCGGCCCTCGTCCTGTCTATGATTCGGATGTGGTATATATTATCTTTTTATAACTATTTGATTCATTTATTGTTTATGACAAATATACCGACCAGCGTGACATAGATTTTATTTATCTAGGAGGTGGTTGAACCGGAAATTCTAACCGACCCTATTGTCGAGAGGTTAAATTTAGTTGAAGAAGAAAACAATTACTTGAAGGAAAAAATAAAAAAATTGAGGAGGAGAAGATGATATTGGAGTTGCATGTTGCGGATGTCGTCGATGATCACAAGATCAAGATGGATGCAATGCGCTTGAAGATTAGAAAGATTAGAAAATATGCCATTCATACCGAGGCTTGGTATCATTATGCCGTTGGATCAATTGTTACCTTGGTTGCGATTATGATCGCATTTGTTTTCGCATTGAAATGTTTTACATAGTTTCAATGTATGGTTTAATTAATTAGATGCTCTGGAGAGCTATATATATGTTGTTAGATGAGAACTATGTATGTACTTTGGTTCTAATGTGATGATGAACTTCTATTAATTTGGTCACTTAATTATCTATTCATGATGTTCTGTAATGGTTTTTGACACACTTAATTATATATAATGCACGCAGATGAACCGGCAATGGATGTACGGTGACAGACACACCTCCGAGTACATTAAGGGCGTGCATGATTTTCTCGAAGTGGCTGAGGCAAACAAGCAGAATGGTTTTATGTGTTGTCCATGCCCTACATGTGGGAATACGAAGTCTTACTCTGACCGGAAAATCCTTCATGCCCACCTGCTTTACAAGGGTTTCATGCCACACTATAATGTTTGGACGAGGCACGGAGAAATGGGGGTTATGATGGAAGACGGCGAAGAAGAAGAGGACGATGACAACTATGTGCCCCCTGAATACGGTGATGCTGCAACGGGGGAAGCTGCTGAAGATCAAGAGGAACCAGACGATGTGCCCAATGATGCTGCAAGGGGGGAAGCTGCTGAAGATGAAGAGGAACCAGTGCCCGATGATGATGATCTCCGCCGGGTCATTGTCGATGCAAGGACGCAATGCGAAAGTCAAAAGGAGAAGCTGAAGTTCGATCGCATGTTAGAGGATCACAAAAAAGGGTTGTACCCCAATTGCGAAGATGGCAACACAAAGCTCGGTACCGTACTGGAATTGCTGCAGTGGAAGGCAGAGAATGCTGTGCCTGACAAAGGATTTGAGAAGCTATTGAAAATATTGAAGAAGAAGCTTCCAAAGGATAACGAATTGCCCGACAGTACATACGCAGCAAAGAAGGTCGTATGCCCTCTAGGATTGGAGGTGCAGAAGATACATGCATGCCCTAATGACTGCATCCTCTACCGCGGTGCGTACAAGGATCTGAACGCATGCCCGGTATGCGGTGCATTGCGGTATAAGATCAGACGAGATGACCCTGGTGATGTTGACGGCGAGCCCCCCAGGAAGAGGGTTCCTGCGAAGGTGATGTGGTATGCTCCTATAATACCACGGTTGAAACGTCTGTTCAGAAACGAAGAGCATGCCAAGTTGATGCGATGGCACAGTGAGGACCGTAAGAAAGACGGGAAGTTGAGAGCACCCGCTGACGGGTCGCAGTGGAGAAAAATCGAGAGAAAGTACTGGGCTGAGTTTGCAGCTGACCCAAGGAACGTATGGTTTGGTTTAAGCGCGGATGGCATTAATCCTTTCGGGGAGCAGAGCAGCAATCACAGCACCTGGCCCGTGACTCTATGTATGTATAACCTTCCTCCTTGGATGTGCATGAAGCGGAAGTTCATTATGATGCCAGTTCTCATCCAAGGCCCTAAGCAACCCGGCAACGACATTGATGTGTACCTAAGGCCATTAGTTGAAGAACTTTTACAGCTGTGGAATGGAAACGGTGTACGTACGTGGGATGAGCACAAACAGGAGGAATTTAACCTGCACGCGTTGCTGTTTGTAACCATCAACGATTGGCCCGCTCTCAGTAACCTTTCAGGACAGACAAACAAGGGATACCACGCATGCACGCACTGTTTAGATGACACTGAAAGTATATACCTGGACAAAAGCAGGAAGAATGTGTACCTGGGCCATCGTCGATTTCTTCCGACCAACCATCAATGTCGAAAGAAAGGCAAGCATTTCAAAGGCGAGGCAGATCACCGGAAGAAGCCCGCCATGCGTACCGGTGATCACGTACTTGCTATGGTCAATGATTTACACGTAATCTTTGGAAAGGGTCCCGGCGGACTAGCTGTTCCGAATGACGTTGAGGGACACGCACCCATGTGGAAGAAGAAATCTATATTTTGGGACCTACCCTACTGGAAAGAGCTAGAGGTCCGCTCTTCAATCGACGTGATGCACGTGACGAAGAACCTTTGCGTGAACCTGCTAGGCTTCTTGGGCGTGTATGGGAAGACAAAAGATACACCTGAGGCACGGGAGGACCTGCAACGTTTGCACGAAAAAGACGGCATGCCTCCGAAGCAGTATGAAGGTCCTGCCAGCTACGCTCTTACGAAAGAAGAGAAAGAAATCTTCTTTGAATGCCTGCTCAGTATGAAGGTCCCGACTGGCTTCTCGTCGAATATAAAGGAATAATAAATATGCCAGAGAAAAAGTTCCAGAACCTAAAGTCTCATGACTGCCACGTGATTATGACGCAACTGCTTCCGGTTGCATTGAGGGGGCTTCTACCGAAAAACGTCCGATTAGCCATTGTGAAGCTATGTGCATTCCTCAATGCAATCTCTCAGAAGGTGATCGATCCAGAAATCATACCAAGGCTAAGGAGTGATGTGGCGCAATGTCTTGTCAGTTTCGAGCTGGTGTTCCCACCATCCTTCTTCAATATCATGACGCACGTCCTAGTTCATCTAGTCGACGAGATTGTCATTCTGGGGCCCGTATTTCTACACAATATGTTCCCCTTTGAGAGGTTCATGGGAGTCCTAAAGAAATATGTCCGTAACCGCGCTAGGCCAGAAGGAAGCATCTCCATGGGCCATCAAACAGAGGATGTCATTGGGTTTTGTGTTGACTTCATTCCTAGCCTTGAGAAGATAGGTCTCCCTAAATCGCGGTATGAGGGGAGACTGACTGGAAAAGGCACGCTTGGAGGGGGAACTCAATAATATGCAGGGACGGATATTCTTGGTCTGAAGCACACTACACAGTTCTACAGAACTCTACCTTGGTGACCCCGTATGTCGATGAACACAAGAACAGTCTGCGCTCCAAACACCCGGAGCAGTGTGATGACTGGATTACATGTGAACACATCAGGACTTTCAGCAGTTGGTTGGAAACACGTCTCAGAGGTGACACCACTGTTTGTGATGAGTTGTACTCGTTGTCCAGGGGACCATCTTCGACTGTATTGACTTACAAAGGATACGAGATAAATGGGAATACATTTTACACGATCGCCCAAGATCAAAAGAGCACCAACCAAAACAGCGGTGTCCGCTTTGATGCAGCAACCGAGAGGGGAAAGGACACATATTATGGTTACATAATGGACATATGGGAACTTGACTACGGACATGATTTTAAGGTCCCTTTGTTTAAGTGCAAATGGGTCAATCTGTCAGGAGGCGGGGTACAGGTAGACCCACAGTACGGAATGACAACAGTGGATCTGAACAATCTTGGGTACACTGACGAACCGTTCATCCTAGCCAATGATGTGGCACAGGTTATCTATGTGAAGGACATGTCTACCAGACCGAGGAAAAGAAAAGATAAGGAAGCGAATACATCATACGATGAGCCAAAGCGGCACATAGTTCTTTCAGGAAAAAGGGACATTGTGGGAGTGGAGGGCAAGACAGACATGTCTGAAGATTATGAAAAGTTTCATGAAATTCCTCCCTTCAAAGTCAAGGCTGACCCAAGCATCCTGATAAACGGCGCAATAAGCAAATGACACAAGCGAAGAAAAAGTGAAGACTTTCTCCCGCAACTATTATGATGATAGCATGCCAACTTTGTAATAGACGAGTATGATACCATTGTCCGTTTTGTACAAGAAGTGCATCTAGTTTTTGCCGTAACCCTCTCAACTTTCTTGCACATGCTATGTAGATGAAATGATGATAGCATGCCAACTTTCAACCTTTCAGAGTTCATTTGAAATGCTTTATAAGCCCTGAGTGCAGAGAGGTTAGGCCCGTAAGCCTGCTTTAGAGAGGAGCTCGACAGCTCAGGCGCACCGCACCTTATAAACAGGTGCGGCTCTCTCTTAGCTAGCGAGGTGGGACTAAACTCACCACCATGCCGCTGTGCAAGGCCATTGGTCCCGGTTGGTGGCACGAACCGGGACCAATTCCACCCTTTGGTCCCTGTTGGTGCCACGAACCGGTACTAATGAGGCTGTGGCCCCACGAGCACCTTTGGTACCTGTTCGTGGCACGAACCGGTACTAGAGTTTCTTACTAGCTAAGCCGTTTTTTAGTCCCACCTCGCTAGCTGAGAGGCACTAGGATCGGTTTATAAGCCCTGAGTGCAGAGACGATGAAGAAGAGGCGCAATGCTCACGTTGCTTAGCTTCAAGCCTTGAGGAATAAGGTAGACTGCATCGAGCTATGTGCAGTACAGTCTACACTATTCCGAAAGGCTTGAAGCAAATCAATGCGCATTGCGCCTCTTTTTTATTTTTAATCATTAAAAGCAAAAAGAATTTTCATAAAGAACTTTTTTTGATAGAAACTTTAATAGCAGAAAGAATTATCATAAAGTAAAATAAATAAGTAATTAGAAACAAAATTAAATAAAATAAATAAGTTTTTTGTTGTAAGTAGAAATAAAACAAAATAAATATAGCAAAAAAGAAAATAAAAAACTAAATACAGCAAAAAGAATTTTCATAAAGAACTAATGGCACTAATAGAAAGTTTATATGTTTTCTAAAACTAATGGCACTAACAGACAGTTTATAATTTTGCTGACCTAAAAGCAAAAAGAATTAAAAAATAAAGCAAAAAACAAAAGAAAATAAATAATGCAAAAAATTTAAAAAGCTGCCACCTATTGGGCCACCACGGCCTGAATACGACTAGAAACCCAACCTGGGCCAGGATTCAGGCCCGCAGAAGGCCCAATAGGCCAACAGACAGCACAGTGTGACATTAGGCCCGTAAGCCTGCATTTGAGAGGAGCTCGAGAGGGCAGCCGCAGTGGAGCTTATAAACCACTCCGAGCCCCTCTCAACTAGCGAGGTGGGACTAAACTTTTGGCCGCGGGCAGCGCAAGGCCTTTGGTCCCGGTTGGTGCCACCAACCGGGACCAATGCCCCCCTTTAGTCCCGGTTGGTGCCACCAACCGGGACCAAAGGCCGCCGCTTCCCGCCCTTTGGGCTGCTGAAAACTGACCTTTGGTCCCGGTTGATGGCACCAACCGGGACTAATGCCCACCTTTAGTCCCGGTTGGTGCCACGAACCGGGACTAAAGGCTTTGCTATATAAGTCCACACTTAGGAAATTTTCGACATACCTCGCCAGTTGCCCCCGACGCCGCCAGGCTGCCCGTGCTCGCCGTCGCCGCCCGCTCCTCATCGCCGTCGCCCCGCGCCCTTGCCTCGACGGGTCGCCGCCCGGTGCTCGTCGCCGTCGCCCTGCCCCCACGCGCCGCCCCGCCTCGTGCTCCCTGCTCGCGCGCGCCGCCTCGGCGCCCCGAGCCCCCCTGCCCGGCCCGCGCGTGCTCGCCGGCGCCCTCGCCGCCCCCGCCCCGTCCCGGCCCCGTGCGCCGGCGCCCTCGCCGCCTCCGCCCCCGCCGTCGCCATCGTCCTAGCCGCCCCCGCTGTGAGAGCCGCCGCCCCGGCTCTGTTTTTTTATTTTTATTAGTTTAATTTTTTGTTCATATGTGATGTATATGTGTATGTGGCTATAATGTATATGTGAACAAAAAAAATTGTATGTATGTAGATGTTCAAAATGTATGAATATATATGTCAAAAATGTTTTTTGTTCATAGAAAGTTTTTTGTTCATATATAGAAAGTTTTTATATATGACAATGGATATATATTCGATATATATGAGAAATGATGATCCACATGGAAAAGTTTTATATATGCAAAAGTTACAATTTTAGAAAAGTTTTATATATCTAGCTAGGAAGGGAAGAAGAAGAAAAAGAAGGATAGGAAAGAAGAAAATAAGAAGAGGAAAGAAAGAAGAAGAGGAGAGGAAGAAGAGGAGATATAAATAAGAAGAGGAAAAAAGAAGAAAAAGAAGAGGAGAAGAAGAAAGGAATAGAGGAGAAGAAGAAAAAATAGAAAATGTTCTATTTTTCTTCTTCTCCTCTATTCCTTTCTTCTTCTCCTCTTTTTTTCTTCTTTTTTTCTTTTTTTTCTTCAATCCTCTCCTCTATTCCTTTCTTCTTCTCTCCTCTTTTTATTTCTTCTTCGTTTTCTTATGTTTTATCGGGTCTGTCGTCGTCGATATATACCCCCTCCTGATAACTTCAACACGTGGGGGGGTCGATATACCCCCTCCCCGATAACATTATTTTCCCGTGTATGTATGTTGTCGTTGTCGATATTACCCCCTCCCGATAACTTCAACACGAGGGGGGGTCGATATACCCCCTCCTCGATAACATTATTTTCCCGTGTATGTATGTCGTCGTTGTCGATATAAAACCCCCTCCCGATAACTTCAACACGTGGGGGGGTCGATATATACCCCCTCCCCGATAACATTATTTTCCCGTGTATGTATGTCGTCGTTGTCGATATATATAACTCCCTCCCAGATAACTTCGACGTGATGGACGGTCGATATGTATACCCCCTCTCGACCGTGATAACTTATACCACGGGAGCACCCCCCGGCCATCTCGCTCGACCAAAACTCTCGAGGACACCCAAACCCTAGAAAAAAACGATGTCGGTCTCCTACCCCCTCCCGCCGCGCCCCTACCCTTGAAGCATTGCCTAGGCCACCCCAAACCCGGAATAAGCTAGGTCTACGTTTGCACTAATATATCCACCTGCTGTCATGTTTGTGTAATAATTGCCATGTTGTAATATTTGCAGAAACAATGGAGCACGGACGAGATGAGCAAGCAGAAGAGGTGTTGGGGGACATAATCTTAGCCGGAGGTGATATCTTGTCGTATCTTAACGACAATGATGGTCGGGAAGAACAGGGTGAAGAAGCTGGCTGCGGTGATCGAAGAGTGGAGGAGGAAAGACATGATTATGATGGCTCCGGTGACCCAATGCTGGTGCAAGAAGGAGCCCGTGGTGACGGCTCCGGTGACCGAACAGAGTCCGGCCAGGTAAATATATTAGTTAAGCCTGTGCTGACTAGCTAATTGATGCATTCATTGTTTTGGTATGTACACATATTAATTAACACTCGTCTTTCTTCTTTTTCTAGCCCTCCGGATCGAGCACAACTGCGGTAAAGAGACGAGGCCCGAAGAGAAAGTTGCGCTCGGATGAAAGGTTTGAGATCACAGCAATCGCGCGCGACGGCCAACCGATTGAACCCCTCCGGACAAAGGATGCTTTTGCTGCTCAGTGCGGGGTTCTAGTTAGGGACAAGATCCCGATCAGCATCCACCAATGGTATAAGCCTAAGAAGGAAGACCCTGAGGTGTCTTATGTCAATGATATGCAGAAAGATGATCTTTGGACTGAGCTGAAGGCAAATTTCACCCTACCGCCAGAGGAGGATCCGGAGAAGCCAGTTATAGAGCAATTAATCAAGTCTCATGCTCTTAAGAAGATGGCAGACCTATTCAGGAGGTGGAAGAATGAGCTGAAAACGTTTGTCGACAAAGAAGAGACACCTGAATTCATCGGCCGGTATGAGAAGATCAGAGATCACTGGCCCGCATTTGTGGCCCACAAGACATCGGAAAAGAGTAAGAAGATGTCAGCGACAAACAAGATGAATGCTGCGAAGAAGAAGCTTCACCATCGCACGGGGTCAGGTGGCTACCTCAAAGCCCGGCCTAAGTGGGCCAAGTCTGAGAGGGATCTGCTTGATAAAGGGATCGAACCACAGACAATGAACTGGCCAGACCGTTGCCGGACTTGGTTCTTCGGGGCTGGCGGAACCTTGGACCCTGTATCAGGGAGGTGTCGTTGGACGGACGAGCAACTTGCAATACCCGTCAAGAAGATTCAGCACTATATCGATGCAGCGCAGCAAGGGACGTTCGTTCCAGACAGAGAGAACGACGAGCTCACAATGGCCCTCGGGAATCCTGAGCACCCTGGACGGACACGAGGCACGCCAGGCTCCGTTCCGTGGAAGGCTGGTTTTCCGGACGCGGGCGGTTACAAAACCCAGGAGAGGAGGAAAAAAGTGGAGCAGATCCAAATTCAGCGTCTGCACGAAAGGGTTCAAGTGCTAGAGGAACGAGACGGCAATAGAGATGCCGAAACTGCCCCCGAAGCTACACCGCCATCTCAGCGTAGAAGCAGCGTGGCTTCCACCGAGCTGCCTCAGCTGGAGCATGCGGCTACTCCTAGCTACCCCGTGGATGCTATCACGGAGTCTCAACATTGCCACCTTATGGCGGAATGGCAGAACTTGAAAGTCAAGGCGGCTGTTGGCTCTGTTTTACCTACTGAACCCGGCGCAACCTACCACTGCCGGCAGATTCCAGAAGGATATGCTAGGGTGATGGTGGATGAAATAACGGAGGGATTTGAGGACCTCCAGCTTGACCACCCTACCGGTGAAGGGGAGACTCGGCTGGGTTTAGCTCTAAAGACTCCATGCCTATGGCGGAAGGAGCTCATCAAGCTTCCGAACTGGACGGCTCCGGCGAGTAAGGGCACTCCGCCTCCTCCTCCGCCTCCTCCTCCGGCGAGTGATCAGGGCACTCAGCCTCCTTCTCCGGCGCGTGGCGGCACTCCTGCCTCCTCCTCCGGCGAGTGATCAGGGCACTCAGCCTCCTTCTCCGGCGCGTGGCGGCACTCCGCCTCCTTCTCCGCCAGCGCCGGCGCGCCAGAGCAGCCAGCCTCCTCCTTCTCCGCCTCGTCAGCAAGGGCGGAAGAGACCCGCCGCCGCTGCGGCTGCTCCGGCGCGTCGTAGTCCTTATCCTCCGCCTCGTAAGCAAGGAAAGAAGACAGCCGCAGCCGCTCCGTCTGCTCTGCCGGCGTCTAGCAGTACAGCTGCCAGAGGCGGGAGGCAATACAGATTCGGTCCTTCTCTGAAGACTCCAGAGAAGTTACCATATGAGAGGACCGAGGAGGAGAACGCGAAGATCGTGCGAGCCGAAGTGAAGAACTTCTTGGAAGGGGACAAAGCAAAGAAACATCCACCTCCGGAGGAGAAGGTAGATCCGGTGAAAGCAAAGTGCACTGTGGCTGCCCTGACAAAACCACCAAAGTCTCCGCCAAAAGGCAACTATGAGCGCGTTCTTGCAAAGGCATATGCCGAAGCGGAGTGGTCGGGGAGTACTGTCAGTGATAAAAGGATGAAAGAACGACGAGCTGGGAAAAAAATTGCCCAGCTCGGCGAACAAGAGAACCAATCGTGCCCCCCGCTCAAGGTGTCAAAAGACATCGTCGCTAATGATCCGGGTATGGTGCCCGGTTATACCGATCTTGGAGATTACCTGCCCGACGATGTACATTATGAAATCATGGAGGTGGACGAACACAAATACCATTACGGGAAGCCTCTCGTCAAAGATGTCAAATCTCTAAGCACGATGATGCGAAGACTACATGATTGGTACATGAAAACCTGCAGAGAGTCTGATGGGATGAGTACTTTAACGCTGAGAGTTAAACCGGAGCATGACCTCGTTGGAATTGAACTGCTGAATGTTCCATTTGAGGATTTCTTCCAGTTTTACAATCTAAAGTCCCTCGATAAAACAACGATCACTTGCTACTGTCTGTAAGTAGTACTACTTCTGTCATTAAGTCTCTCTATATAGGTCAGCTCTTTCATTGCATGTATTTATACTTATCCTCACTATATTATGCAGATTGAAGATCGCCGAATTGAAGAAAAGACAAATCGGTGATATTGGGTTCATTAACACAAATCTCATAGATGATTATCAGGTTAAATTTCATGCCAAAGATACCGAGGCCAACTTGCTACAATCGTTGGTAATAAATCAAAACAAAGATATAATACTCTTTCCTTACAACTTCAAGTGAGTGTTACTGTCTTCTGCATATTCGGTTTCCCTTATTAGTCCAGGTTATGGTAATGTAATTGATGACTTATGCATGCATGCGCAGCTTCCACTATATTCTCCTAGAGATTAAGCTTGAGCCGGGAGTAGTAACCGTCTTAGACTCGAGACGAAAAGATCCCCAGGACTATGCGAACATGACTCAAATGCTCCAGAAGTAAGTTAAATCGATCATTATCCACCATATCAGCAACTTTGTTCATTTCCTGATATCAAGTAATTGTTTTCTTTGTCTGGCAGGGTTTGGAGAAAATTCACCTCAAAAGCCCCGGGACTGCCGAACCAGCTGCAATTTAGACACCCGAAAGTAAGTACTATAGTAGCATGTTCCGCGCATCTCCTAGTGATTCAAGCGCTAGTTTGATCAATACCATTTAGCATGCTTGCTTATCAGTTTGATTGACCTCTATTTCTTGTAAAGTGGTTGTGGCAGCAACCCGGGAATAATTACTGTGGATACTACATTTGCGAGTCCATCCGCTACCATACCTGTGAGCGGGGCTACACTGAAGAACAATATGAAGTGCGTAAGCAATAATATTCACAATTTTATTTTATTACCATCATTTGTGTTGAGTTTCATTTATTCATATATATATATATGTATTGACCCCCTTCTTCAAATTAGATTTTTCGGAAGCGGGATCAACTCCTAGCACCAGATCGTATGCGAGGAATTCAAGAGGAATTGGCGGCATTCTTCCTTGACCACGTGATCGCTGAAAACGGAGAATACTATGTGGACCCTGTGTTCCTACAATATAATTAGGAGATTGTATTGTAAGAGATAATTATTGTATATATGTAGCCGGTAGTGTCGGATAGATATACGAGAACTTGTTGTTCGACCAATATCTCGGAGAAGGAGAGGTGGTCGATATCACTTCTCTCTGTATGCATATATATATGTTCATGACGATCTTCTGTTTCCTTCATTTGATTACTAGCTAGCGTGTCTACTCCTCTCCATACGTATATAGTACGTAGCGTCGACAAAGCACGGAGATAAGAGAGGACACTTCTCTCTATTAATTAGCTAGCTAACACAATATATGAAACACCTAAATTAACCCCCCAAAACCCCTAAACCACCCCCTTTCAAAAAAAACAAAAACCTCAGCTCCTGCCAGGTGCTGACGTGTGGATGCCTATTGGTCCCGGTTGGTGGCACCAACCGGGACCAAAGGCCCTCCTGCTTGGGCTCCCCGCACCGGCCACGTGGACGGCCTTTAGTCCCGGTTCGTGTAAGAACCGGGACTAAAGGGCTAGGGCATTAGTAACGACCCTTTAGTCCCGGTTCCAGAACCGGGACTAAAGGCCCTTGTGAACCGGGGTAAAAGCCCCTTTTCCTACTAGTGAGAGCACCTTTATAATCACCCAGTTACGTTGTGACGTTTGGTAGCACACAAAGTGTTCCTCCGGTAAACGGGAGTTGCATAATCTCATAGTCATAGGAACATGTATAAGTCATGAAGAAAGCAATAGCAACATACTAAACGATCGAGTGCTAAGCTAACGAATGGGTCAAATCAATCACATCATTCTCCTAATGATGTGATCCCGTTAATCAAATGACAACTCATGTCTATGGCTAGGAAACATAACCATCTTTGATTAACGAGCTAGTCAAGTAGAGGCATACTAGTGACACTCTGTTTGTCTATGTATTCACACATGTATTATGTTTCCGGTTAATACAATTCTACAATGAATAATACACATTTATCATGATATAAGGAAATAAATAATAACTTTATTATTGCCTCTAGGGCATATTTCCTTCAGTCTCCCACTTGCACTAGAGTCAATAATCTAGTTCACATCGCCATGTGATTTAACATCAATAGTTCACATCACCATGTGATTAACACCCATAGTTCACATCGTCATGTGACCAACACCCAAAGGGTTTACTAGAGTCAATAATCTAGTTCACATCGCTATGTGATTAACACCCAAAGAGTACTAAGGTGTGATCATGTTTTGCTTGTGAGATAATTTTAGTCAACGGGTCTGTTACATTCAGATCCGTAAGTATTTTGCAAATTTCTATGTCTACAATGCTCTGCATGGAGCTACTCTAGCTAATTGCTCCCACTTTCAATATGTATCTAGATCGAGACTTAGAGTCATCCAGATCTGTGTCAAAACTTGCATCGACGTAACCCTTTACGACGAACCTTTTGTCACTTCCATAATCGAGAAACGTATCCTTATTCTGGTAAGGATAATTTTGACCGCTGTCCAGTGATCTACTCCTAGATCACTATTGTACTCCCTTGCTAAAATCAGTGTAGGGTATACAATAGATCTGGTACACAGCATGGCATACTTTATAGAACCTATGGCCGAGGCATAGGGAATGACTTTCATTCTTTTTCTATCTTCTGCCGTAGTCGGGCTTTGAGTCTTACTCAATTTCACACCTGGTAACACAGACAAGAAACTCTTTCTTTGACTGTTCCATTTTGAACCACTTCAAAATCTTGTTAAGGTATGTACTCATTGAAAAAACTTATCAAGCGTCTTGATCTATCTCTATAGATCTTGATGCTCAATATGTAAGCAGCTTCACCGAGGTCTTTCATTGAAAAACTCTTATTCAAGTATCCCTTTATGCTATCCAGAAATTCTATATCATTTCCAATCAGCAATATGTCATCTACATATAATATCAGAAATGCTACAGAGCTCCAACTCACTTTCTTGTAAATACAGGCTTCTCCAAAAGTCTGTATAAAACCAAATGCTTTGATCACACTATCAAAGCGTTTATTCCAACTCCGAGAGGCTTGCACCAGTCCATAAATGGATCGCTGGAGCTTGCACACTTTGTTAGCTCCCTTTGGATCGACAAAACCTTCCGGTTGCATCATATACAATTCTTCTTCCAGAAATCCATTCAGGAATGCAGTTTTGACATCCATTTGCCAAATTTCATAATCATAAAATGCGGCAATTGCTAACATGATTCGGACAGACTTAAGCATCGCTACGGGTGAGGTCTCATCGTAGTCAATCCCTTGAACTTGTCGAAAACCTTTCGCAACAAGTCGAGCTTTATAGACAGTAACATTACCGTCAGCATCAGTCTTCTTCTTGAAGATCCATTTATTTTCAATGGCTTGCCGATCATCAGGCAAGTCAACCAAAGTCCATACTTTGTTCTCATACATGGATCCCATCTCGGATTTCATGGCCTCAAGCCATTTTGCGGAATCTGGGCTCACCATCGCTTCTTCATAGTTCGTAGGTTCGTCATGGTCTAGTAACATAACCTCCAGAACAGGATTACCGTACCACTCTGGTGCGGATCTTACTCTGGTTGACCTACGAGGTTCAGTAATAACTTGATCTGAAGTTTCATGATCATCATCATTAACTTCCTCACTAATTGGTGTAGGTGTCGCAGAAACCGGTTTCTGTGATGAACAACTTTCCAATAAGGGAGCAGGTACAGTTACCTCATCAAGTTCTACTTTCCTCCCACTCACTTCTTTCGAGAGAAACTCCTTCTCCAGAAAAATTCCGAATTTAGCAACAAAAGTTTTTGCCTTCGGATCTATGATAGAAGGTGTACCCAACAATCTCCTTTGGGTATCCTATGAAGACACATTTCTCCGATTTGGGTTCGAGCTTATCAGGTTTAAGTTTTTCACATAAGCATCGCAGCCCCAAACTTTAAGAAATGACAACTTTGGTTTCTTGCCAAACCACAGTTCATAAGGTGTTGTCTCAACGGATTTAGATGGTGCCCCTTTTCTTTTACGTGAATGCAGCTGTCTCTAATGCATAACCCCAAAACTATATTGGTAAATCGGTAAGAAACATCATAGATTGCACTATATCCAATAAAGTACGGTTATGACGTTCGGACACACCATTACATTGTGGTGTTCCAGGTGGCGTGAGCAGTGAAACTATTTCACATTGTTTTAACTGAAGACCAAACTCGTAACTCAAATACTCTTCTCCACGATCAGATCGTAGAAACTTTATTTTCTTGTTACGATGATTTTCCACTTCACTCTGAAATTATATGAACTTTTCAAATGTTTCAGACTTCTCTTTCATTAAGTAGTTATACCCATATTTGCTCAAATCATCTGTGAAGGTCAGAAAATAATGATACCCACTACGAGCCTCAATATTCATTGGACCACATACATCAGTATGTATGATTTCCAACAAATCTGTTGCTTGCTCCATTGTTCCGGAGAACGGCGTTTTAGTCATCTTGCCCAAGAGGCACGGTTCGCAAGCATCAAGTGATTCATAATTAAGTGATTCCAAAATCCCATCAGCATGGAGTTTCTTCATGCGCTTTACACCAATATGACCTAAATGGCAGTGCCACAAATAAGTTGCACTATCATTATTAACTTTGCATCTTTTGGCTTCAATATTATGAATATGTGTATCACTACGATCGAGATCCAACAAACCATTTTCATTGGGTGTATGACTTTAGAAGGTTTTATTCATGTAAATAGAACAACAATTATTCTCTAACTTAAATGAATAACCGTATTGCAATAAACATGATCAAATCATATTCATGCTCAACACAAACACCAAATAACACTTACTTAGGTTCAACACTAATCCCGAAAGTATAGGGAGTGTGCGATGATGATCATATCAATCTTGGAACCACTTCCAATACACATCATCACTTCATCCTTAACTAGTTTCTATTCATTATGCAACTCCCGTTTCGAGTTACTACTCTTTAGCAACTGAACCAGTATCAAATACCGAGGGGTTGCTACGAACACTAGTAAAATACACATCAATAATCTGTATATCAAATATACCTTTGTTCACTTTGCCATCCTTCTTATCCACCAAATACTTGGGGCAGTTCCGTTTCCAGTGACCAGTTCCTTTGCAACATAAGCACTTAGTCTTAGGCTTAGGTCCAGACTTGGGCTTCTTCACTTGAGCAGCAACTTGCTTGTCGTTCTTCTTGAAGTTCCCCTTCTATCCCCTTGCCCTTTTCTTGAAACTAGTGGTCTTGTCAACCATCAACACTTGATGTTTTTCTTGATTTCTACCTCCGTCGATTTCAGCATCACGAAGAGCTCGGGAATTACTTTCGTCATCCCTTGCATACTATAGTTCATCACGAAGTTCTATTACTTGGTGATGGTGACTAGAGAATTCTGTCAATCACTATTTTATCTGGAAGATTAACTCCCACTTGATTTGTAGTACCCAGACAATCTGATCACATGCTCACTGCTTGAGCTATTCTCCTCCATCTTTTAGCTATAGAACTTGTTAGAGACTTCATATCTCTCAACTCGGGTATTTGCTTGAAATATTAACTTGAACTCCTGGAACATCTCATATGGTCCATGACGTTCAAAACGTCTTTGAAGTCCCGATTCTAAGCCGTTAAGCATGGTGCACTAAACTATCAAGTAGTCATCATATTGAGCTAGCCAAACGTTCATAACGTCTGCATCTGCTCCTGCAATAGGTCTGTCACCTAGCGGTGCATCAAGGACATAATTCTTCTGTGCAGCAATGAGGATAATCCTCAGATCACGGATCCAATCCACATCTTTGCTACTAACATCTTTCAACATAATTTTTCTCTAGGAACATATCAAAAATAAACACAGGGAAGCAACAACGCGAGCTATTGATCTACAACATAATTTGCAAAATACTATCAGGACTAAGTTCATGATAAATTTAAGTTCAATTAATCATATTACTTAACTCCCACTTAGATAGACATCCCTCTAATCCTCTAAGTGATCAAGTGATCCATATCAACTAAACCATGTCCGATCATCACGTGAGATGGAGTAGTTTCAACGGTGAACATCACTATGTTGATCATATCTACTATATGATTCACGCTCGACCTTTTGGACTCCGTGTTCCGAGGCCATATCTGTTATATGCTAGGCTCGTCAAGCTTAACCTGAGTATTCCACGTGTGCAACTGTTTTGCATCCATTGTATTTGAACGTAGAGCCTATCACACCCGATCATCACGTGGTGTCTCAGCACGAAGAAGTTTCGCAACGGTGCATACTCAGGGAGAACACTTATACTTTGATAATTTAGTGAGGGATCATCTTATAATGCTACCGTCAATCAAAGCAAGATAAGATGCATAAAAAGATAAACATCACATGCAATCAATATAAGTGATATGATATGGCCATCATCATCTTGTGCTTGTGACCTCCATCTCCGAAGCACCGTCATGATCCCCATCGTCACCGGCGCGACACCTTGATCTCCATCGTAGCATCGTTGTCGTCTCGCCAACTATTGCTTCTACGACTATCGCTACCGCTTAGTGATAAAGTAAAACAATTACATGGCGATTGCATTGCATATAATAAAACGACAACCATATGGCTCCTGCCAGTTGCCGATAACTCGGTTACAAAACATGATCATCTCATACAATAAAATTTAGCATCATGTCTTGACCATATCACATCAGAACATGCCCTGCAAAAACAAGTTAGACGTCCTCTACTTTGTTGTTGCAAGTTTTGCGTGGCTGCTACGGGCTTAGCAAGAACCGTTCTTACCTACGCATCAAAACCACAACGATAGTTTGTCAAGTTGGTGCTGTTTTAACCTTCGCAAGGACCGGCGTAGCCACACTCGGTTCAACTAAAGTTGGAGAAACTGACACCCGCCAGCCACCTCTGTGCAAAGCACGTCGGAAGAACCAGTCTCGCGTAAGCGTACGCATAATGTCGGTCCGGGCCGCTTCATCCAACAATACCGCCGAACCAAAGTATGACATGCTGGTAAGCAGTATGACTTATATCGCCCACAACTCACTTGTGTTCTACTCGTGCATATGACATCTACGCATAAAACCAGGCTCGGATGCCACTGTTGGGGAACGTAGTAATTTCAAAAAAAATCCTACGCACACGCAAGATCATGGTGATGCATAGCAACGAGAGGGGAGAGTGTTGTCCACGTACCCTCGTAGACCGCGGAAGCGTTAACACAACGCGGTTGATGTAGTCGTACGTTTTCACGATCCGACCGATCAAGTACCGAACGCACGACACCTCCGAGTTCAGCACACGTTCAGCTCGATGATGTCCCTCGAACTCCGATCCAGCCGAGTGTTGAGGGAGAGTTTCGTCAGCACGACGGCGTGGTGACGATGATGATGTTCTACCGACGTAGGGCTTCGCCTAAGCACCGCTACGATATTATCGAGGTGTAATATGGTGGAGGGGGACACCGCACACGGCTAAGAGATCAATAGACCAATTGTTGTGTCTATGGGGTGCCCCCTGCCCTCGTATATAAAGGAGCAAATGGGGGGAGGTGCGGCCAGCCTTGGGGCGCGCCAGGAGGAGTCCTACTCCCACCGGGAGTAGGACTCCCCCCCTTTTCCTAGTTGGATTAGGACTTGGGAGGGGGGAAAGAGAAAAGGGAGAAGAAGGAAGGGGGCGCCGCCCCCTTCTCCTTGTCCTATTCGGACTAGGGGGGAGGGGCGCGCGGCCCAGCCCTAGCCGCCTCTTCTCTCTTCCACCTAGGCCCACTAAGGCCCATTATGTTGCCGGGGGGTTCCGGTAACCTCCCGGTACTCCGGTAAAATCCCGATTTCATCCGGAACACTTCCGATATCCAAACATAGGCTTCCAATATATCAATCTTTATGTCTCGGCCATTTCGAGACTCCTCGTCATGTCCGTGATCACATCCGGGACTCCGAACAACCTTCGGTACATCAAAACATATAAACTCATAATATAACTGTCATCGAAACGTTAAGCGTGCGGACCCTACGGGTTCGAGAACTATGTAGACATGACCGAGACACGTCTCCGGTCAATAACCAATAGCGGAACCTGGATGCTCATATTGGCTCCCACATATTTTAGGAAGATCTTTATCGGTCAGACCGCATAACAACATACGTTGTTCCCTTTGTCATCGGTATGTTACTTGCCCGAGATTCGATCGTCGGTATCTCAATACCTAGTTCAATCTCGTTACCGGCAAGTCTCTTTACTCGTTCCGTAATACATCATCTCGCAACAAACTCATTAGTTGCAATGCTTGCAAGGCTTAAGTGATGTGCATTACCGAGAGGGCCCAGAGATACCTTTCCGACAATCGGAGTGACAAATCCTTATCTTGAAATACGCCAACCCAACAAGTACCTTCGGAGACACCTGTAGAGCACCTTTATAATCACCCAGTTATGTGTTCACATTTGGTAGCACACAAAGTGTTCCTCCGGTAAACGGGAGTTGCATAATCTCATAGTCATAGGAACATGTATAAGTCATGAAGAAAGCAATAGCAACATACTAAACGATCGAGTGCTAAGCTAATGGAATGGGTCAAATCAATCACATCATTCTCCTAATGATGTGATCCCGTTAATCAAATGACAAATCATGTCAATGGCTAGGAAACATAACCATCTTTGATCAACGAGCTAGTCAAGTAGAGGCATACTAGTGACACTCTGTTTGTCTATGTATTCACACATGTATTATGTTTCCGGTTAATACAATTCTAGCATGAATAATAAACATTTATCGTGATAGAAGGAAATAAATAATAACTTTATTATTGCCTCTAGGGCATATTTCCTTCATCTCTATGACACAATCTTAATTGAAAGGTATCTAAAACCTTTACATATCAGCCGAATTATGGTCTTGGTAATATTTCTGTTCATGAGGATCGAGCAACTAGATACATGGTCCTAGGCAACTATATGGATGATTGTGGGCAACTATAACATCTGAAAAGGGGATAAAGAACATGCACATGTTCATCTTTTTAGGAGTTCACAGATGAACTTAATCCCATAAAAAACATGTGTTGTCTAAGCTAATCACCTAGACATGTGCTGCATGTATGCACACAAAAGCACAAGCAGCTCAAACACATGTATGCATACACCAGTGGCAATGGTAGCGGCCTAGGCGCGCACACACCTATAACAGCAGCATGCTAGATGTGTAGGTCTTGCTCTAACGAGGAAGTCAGAGATCAATCTGGTCTGTGCTCTGGTTGATGGATCAGACCGTCGTGACGGCGAGGGTGAGCAATTCTGGGCGCTATGAAGCAACTTTAGTGCTATAGAAACGCAACTCCTCTTTTTCCTAGTATGACTACCTATCAGCGTGGATTCCTTCTAAGTTGGTTACCATGACTATCGGATTGACAAGTATCATCTCTAAGTTGTCTACAATAAGGCCAACTCCAATGCGGATAATCACCTTGTCTCCAAATGTCTGGACTGAGCTGTGTGGAAACCTTTAGTCATACAACGATGGTCAATTTAGTTTTCTAGACAGGTCTATGCGCCCGAAATGCCCCAAACTGAATAACGAGGAGGTGTTCTACGGGCCCCTTGACGTCCCTAATAAAATGCATGTATGGGCGGTGGATCGTGCTGTTTTCAAAAGAGTAAAACCACACGAGACAACTTTGCTTGTGATTTCAAGCAACCCACATTAAAATTTGAAGCGACTACTATCAGGTGTAGAAAAGGTCTGCTGCCCCATATGAGTTCCTTGTAGTAAAAAAATAACATGTATCCCCTGTGCAAAAGTACAAAGGGAAATGATGTGGGCATTTAGGACACCCTATCAACACTTTCAACACGTAGTAGTTGGTCTATTCTGACGTAGGATGAAATTCGCCAAACTTTTTTAGAGCAATTCTGGGTGCTATGAAGGCAACTTTAGTGCTATAGAAAAGCAACTCCTATTTTTCCTTGTATGACTACCACCTATTGACGTGCATTCCTTCTAAGTTGGTTACCATGACTACCAAGTTGACCAGTTTCATCTCTAAGTTGTCTACCATAGGATTCCTTCTAAGTTGGTTACCATGACTACCAAGTTGACAAGTTTCATCTCTAAGTTGTCTACCATAAGGTCAACTCCAACGCAAATCATCAATTTGTCACCAAATGTCTAGACTGACCTGTGTCTCTTCCAAGTCCAATGGGGAGAGAGAGAGGGAGATGATAGATAGATAGATAGAGAGAGAGAGAGAGAGGAGATGTCTGAAAATCTCATGGACAATGGGGTATTTTTTAAGAATTATGGATCAAAAATGATACCTCTCCTTGCTTTCTTATTGCTCCCATTGCACCCTGCCCTTGCTGAGGCCCATGATCTAGCTGGTTGCACACACAATATGACCCTCCCCCCACGCCTAAAAATACAAAAACAGATTAGATGATTAGCAAAAACAAATTGCATGTACCATCTTTGACTTTTGAGAAACAACTGCTATGTATATCTCATGCAACTCCAATCATTGTGCATGTTATGAAACTATATGGGAAAAAGTGTCCACTGGCTGATTTAAAAGAAAAAAAGAAGCTACTCTATATTGGAAAATAAGAGCCCCACGGACTGATATGAAAAAAAATCTAGCAAGTATGCCTTAGTTTTGTGCAAGCATAGTGTGCATCACAGGCAACTTCAGAAATAGATGTGCTATGCATAGAAAAAAAAGAGTAAACGCAGCAAGTATGTTCTAGTTTTTGTGCAACTCCTATGTATATTTCATGAAACTCCCATCATTGTGCATGTTATGCAACTCTATGGGAAAAAGGAGTCCCAGGGGCTGATCTAAAAAACCTCTAGCAAGTATGCGCTTGCTATTGTTCAACCACCGTGTGCATCGTAGACGACTTTAGAATATGTGCTAAGCAAAAAAAAGGAGTAAAAATAAGCAATTATGGTCTAATTTTTGCGCAACTCCGGTGTGTATTTCATGCATATTGGGCAGCTCTCGAAAAAAATGGCAAGTATGAGCTAGCTTTTGCGTAACCACCGCGTGCATCACACATAACTTTAGGATAGATGTGTTGTGCAAAAGAGAGCAAATATGAGCTAGTTTATGTGCAATTCATGTGTGCTTCCAAAACAACTTAGCAGCCTAAAGAAAGCACATAGAAAAAAGAAGGCCCAGATTTCATTGGAATACAGTGTGGCATTTGCGTGATGTCACCCACTCCCCTCCCCTGCTCGCTATGCCCCACCATCGTGATCCTGTTAAGCTCATGTACATCCTTTTTACTGCGGGTAAAAACTATGATGCGTTTGTGTTGACATGGTATAAAAACATGCATGAAAAACTAAAAAAGGAACAAAATGACGCATGTGAACACCATAAAAAAGCCCCTCGTCTATCATCAATGGGGTAGTCTTGTTTCAAAAAGGAAAACATGGGTGGTCTTCTTGTTTTTTGCAACTTTCTTATTAGTCTCATGCAACTCTTAGTGTTCCCCTTGAGCAACTACAACGCCCCCTTGAGCAACTACAGGTAAACTACCCTGCGCCATTTGTGACAAAACACACATGTGTACGAGAAAAGGTTACCCACAACTCCCAGCGAGAGGGGGAAAAGCAACTATCAATTGTGTGTTGAGCAACTCCTAGCCAACGTTTATGCAACTCCGGAGTGAACGAAACTCCTATCCAAAGTGGAACAAATACCAACAACCAACGGCGTTTTGAGCAACTTGTGGCCAACATTTATGCCACTTCGCTGAAAAAATAGTTTAATAACTATCCTTCCTGGTTTGTCCCGCCGTACCCTGCCCTTGAGGCCCTTTATCTTGTTGAGCATTTCTTTTGATTGAGCACACCATGCTTTACTCCTATGAAAAACTAGATGAGATAATTGGCGAACGAAACAATATACTACTAGCAGCAGAAAAAGTCGTTCGATTGCACAGAAAAACATTGTTAGCATGATACAAAAATCCATAAAAATGATGACATAGAAAATCCATTACTGCATCAGCTTTGCATGAGTAAAACTACAAGCACCAACTCAAACCACGACTTCGTGCACTATGTCTTCATTTTTGAGCAACTCTTATGCCACCATGCAGCAACTACTATCCTAATTCCAGGGTTTGCTAAACATATGCACACATTCTAACAAACATCACCCCTGTGAGAATACCACCCTTTATTTAGTGCCGATGACATATATGACCATGGCATTGTGCTTGTTCCATCTAGACATCTAAAAAGTTCCTCTTCAATTTTAATCGGACTTGGTGTGTGTGAAGGAAATATGCCCTAGAGGCAATAATAAAGTATTATATATTTCCTTATATCATGATAAATGTTTATTATTCATGCTAGAATTGTATTAACCGGAAACATAATACATGTGTGAATACATAGACAAACAGAGTGTCACTAGTATGCCTCTACTTGACTAGCTCGTTAATCAAAGATGGTTATGTTTCCTAGCCATAGACATGAGTTGTCATTTGATTAACGGGATCACCTCATTAGGAGAATGACGTGATTGACTTGACCCATTACGTTAGCTTAGCACCCGATCGTTTAGTATGTTGCTATTGCTTTCTTCATGACTTATACATGTTCCTATGACTATGAGATTATGCAACTCCCGTTTACCGGAGGAACACTTTGTGTGCTACCAAATGTCACAACGTAACTGGGTGATTATAAAGGTGCTCTACAGGTGTCTCCAAAGGTACTTGTTGGGTTGGCGTATTTCGAGATTAGGATTTGTCACTCCGATTGTCGGAGAGGTATCTCTGGGCCCACTCGGTAATGCACATCACTATAAGCCTTGCAAGCATT
This sequence comes from Triticum aestivum, assembly GCF_018294505.1. Classification (NCBI taxonomy): domain Eukaryota; kingdom Viridiplantae; phylum Streptophyta; class Magnoliopsida; order Poales; family Poaceae; genus Triticum; species Triticum aestivum. Next base: position 559,523,289 of record NC_057814.1, read on the forward strand.
GTGACTAATGAGTTAGTTGCGGGATGATGTATTACGGAACGAGTAAAGAGACTTGCCGGTAACGAGATTGAACTAGGTATCGAGATACCGACGATCGAATCTCGAGCAAATAACATACCGATGACAAAGGGAACAACGTATGTTGTTATGCGGTCTGACCGATAAAGATCTTCGTAGAATATGTGGGAGCCAATATGGGCATCCAGGTCCCGCTATTGGTTATTGACCGGAGAGGTGTCTCGGTCATGTCTACATAGTTCTCGAACCCAAAGGGTCCGCACGCTTAAAGTTACGATGACAGTTTTATTATGAGTTTATGTATGTTGATGTACCGAAGGAGTTCGGAGTCCCGGATGAGATCGGGGACATGACGAGGAGTCTCGAAATGGTCGAGACGTAAAGATCGATATATTGGACGACTATATTCGGACTTCGGAAAGGTTCCGAGTGATTCGGGTATTTTTCGAAGTACCGGAGAGTTACGGGAATACGTATTGGGCCTTATTGGGCCATACGGGAAAGAAGGAAAAGGGCCTCAAGCGTGGCCGCACCCCTCCCCTTGGTCTGGTCCGAATTGGACTAGGGAAGGGGGGCGCCCCCTTCCTTCCTTCTCTTTTTCCCTTCCTCTTTTCCTATTCCATATGGGAGGTGGAATCCTACTAGGACTAGGGAGTCCTAGTAGGACTCCACACTTGGTGCGCCCCCTCCTAGGGCCGGCCTCCTCCTCCCTTGCTCCTTTATATACGGGGGCAGGGGGCACCCCATGGGCACACTTGATATACGATATTTTAGCCGTGTGCGGTGCCCACCTCCACCATATTACACCTCGATAAGACCGTTGCGGAGCTTAGGCGAAGCCCTGCGTCGGTGGAACATCATCATCGTCACCACGCCGTCGTGCTGACGAAACTCTCCCTCAACACTCGGCTGGATCGGAGTTCGAGGGACGTCATCGAGCTGAACGTGTGTAGAACTTGGAGGTGCCGTACGTTCGGTACTTGATCGGTCGGATCGTGAAGACGTACGACTACATCAATCGCGTTGTGATAACGCTTCCGCTGTCGGTCTACGAGGGTACGTGGACAACACTCTCCCCTCTCGTTGCTATGCATCACCATGATCTTGCGTGTGCGTAGGAAATTTTTGAAATACTACGTTCCCCAACAGTGGCATCCGAGCCTGGTTTTATGTGTTGATGCTATGCACGAGTAGAACACAAGTGAGTTGTGGGCGATATAAGTCATACTGCTTACCAGCATGTCATACTTTGGTTCAGCGGTATTGTGAGATGAAGTGGCCCGGACCGACATTACGCATACGCTTACGCGAGACTGGTTTCACCGTTCGGAGCACTCGTTGCTTAAAGGTGACTGGTGGGTGTCTGTCTCTCTCACTTTAGTTGAACCGAGTGTGGCTACGCCCGGTCCTTGCGAAGGTTAAAACAGCACCAACTTGACAAACTATCGTTGTGGTTTTGATGCGTAGGTAAGAACGGTTCTTGCTAAGCCCGTAGCAGCCACGTAAAACTTGCAACAACAAAGTAGAGGACGTCTAACTTGTTTTTGCAGGGCATGTTGTGATGTGATATGGTCAAGACATGATGTGATATAATTTGTTGTATGAGATGATCATGTTTTGTAACCAAGTTATCGGCAACTGGCAGGAGCCATATGGTTGTCACTTTATTGTATGAGATGCAATCGCCATGTAATAGTTTTACTTTATCACTAAGCGGTAGCGATAGTCGTAAAAGCAATAAGTTGGCGAGACGACAACGATACTACGATGGAGATCAAGGTGTCGCGCCGGTGACGATGGTGATCATGACGGTGCTTCGGAGATGGAGATCACGAGCACGGTGCTTCGGAGATGGAAATCACAAGCACAAGATGATGATGGCCATATCATATCACTTATATTGATTGCATGTGATGTTAATCCTTTATGCATCTTATCTTGCTTTGATTGACGGTAGCATTATAAGATGATCTCTCACTAAAATTTCAAGATAAAAGTGTTCTCCCTGAGTATGCACCGTTGCAAAAGTTCTTCGTGCTGAGACACCACGTGATGATCGGGTGTGATAGGCTCTACGTTCAAATACAACGGGTGAAAAACAGTTGCACGCGCGGAATACTCAGGTTAAACTTGACGAGCCTAGCATATGCAGATATGGCCTCGGAACACGGAGACCGAAAGGTCGAGCGTGAATCATATAGTAGATATGATCAACATAGTGATGTTCACCATTGAAACTACTCCATCTCACGTGATGATCGGACATGGTTTAGTTGATATGGATCACGTGATCACTTAGAGGATTAGAGGGATGTCTATCTAAGTGGGAGTTCTTAAGTAATATGATTAATTGAACTTAAATTTATCATGAACTTAGTCCTGATAGTATTTTGCAAATTATGTTGTAGATCAATAGCTCGCGTTGTTGCTTCCCTGTTTTATTTTTGATATGTTCCTAGAGAAAATTATGTTGAAAGATGTTAGTAGCAAAGATGCGGATTGGACCCGTGATTTGAGGATTATCCTCATTGCTGCACAGAAAAATTATGTCCTTGATGCACCACTAGGTGACAGACCTATTGCAGGAGCAGATGCAGACGTTATGAACGTTTGGCTAGCTCAATATGATGACTACTTGATAGTTTAGTGCACCATGCTTAACGGCTTAGAATCGGGACTTCAAAGACGTTTTGAACGTCATGGACCATATGAGATGTCCCAGGAGTTGAAATTAATATTTCAAGCAAATACCCGAGTTGAGAGATATGAAGTCTCCAATAAGTTCTATAGCTAAAAGATGGAGGAGAATCGCTCAACTAGTGAGCATGTGCTCAGATTGTCTGGGTACTACAATCGCTTGAATCAAGTGGGAGTTTATCTTCCAGATAAAATAGTGATTGACAAAATTCTCTAGTCACCATCACCAAGTTAGTAGAACTTCGTGATTAACTATAGTATGCAAGGGATGACGAAAGTAATTCCCAAGCTCTTCGTGATGCTGAAATCGACGAAGGTAGAAATCAAGAAAAACATCAAGTGTTGATGGTTGACGAGACCACTAGTTTCAAGAAAAGGGCAAAGGGAAGAAGGGGAACTTCAAAAAGAACGGCAAGCAAGTTGCTACTCAAGTGAAGAAGCCCAAGTCTGTACCTAAGCCTGAGACTAACTGCTTCTACTGCAAAGGGACTGGTCACTGGAAGCGGAACTACCCCAACTATTTGGTGGATAAGAAGGATGGCAAAGTGAACAAAGGTATATTTGATATACAGATTATTGATGTGTACTTTACTAGTGTTTATAACAACCCCTCGGTAATTGATACTGGTTCAGTTGCTAAGAGTAGTAACTCGAAACGGGAGTTGCAGAATAAACAGAGACTAGTAAAAGTGAACAAAGGTATATTTGATATACAAATTATTGATGTGTACTTTACTAGTGTTTATAGCAACCCCTCGGTAATTGATACTGGTTCAGTTGCTAAAGAGTAGTAACTCGAAACGGGAGTTGCAGTATAAACAGAGACTAGTAAAAGGCGAGGTGACGATGTGTGTTGGAAGTAGTTCCAAGATTGATATGATCATCATCGCACACTCCCTGTACTTTCGGGATTAGTGTTGAAACTAAATAAGTTTTATTTGGTGCTTGCGTTGAGCATGAATATGATTTGATCATGTTTATTGCAATACGGTTATTCATTTAAGTTAGAGAACAATTGTTGTTCTGTTTACATGAATAAAAAACCTTCTATGGTCATACACACCAATGAAAATGGTTTGTTGGATCTCGATCGTAGTGATACACATATTCGTAATATTGAAGCCAAAAGATGCAAAGTTAATAATGATAGTGCAACTTATTTGTGGCACTGCCGTTTAGGTCATATTGGTGTAAAGCGCATGAAGAAACTCCATACTGATGGGATTTTGGAATCACTTGATGCTTGCGAACCGTGCCTCATGGGCAAGATGACTGAAACGCCGTTCTCCGGAACTATGGAGAGAGCAACAGATTTGTTGGAAATCATACATACAGATGTATGTGGTCCGATGAATATTGAGGCTCGTAGCAGGTATCATTATTTTCTAACCTTCACAGATGATTTGAGCAGATATGGGTATATCTACTTGATGAAACACAAGTCTGAAACATTTGAAAAGTTCAAAGAATTTCAGAGTGAAGTGGAGAATCATCGTAACAAGCAAATAAAAGTTTCTACGATATGATCGCAGAGGTAAAATATTTGAGTTACGAGTTTGGCCTTCAATTAAAACAATGTGGAATAGTTTCACAAATTCACGCCACCTGGAACACCACGGTGTAATGGTGTGTCCGAACGTCATAACCGTACTTTATTGGATATAGTGCAATCTATGATGTTTCTTACCGATTTACCACTATAGTTTTGGGGTTATGCATTAGAGACAGCTGCATTCACATAAAAAAAGGGACACCATCGAAATCCGTTGAGACGACGCCTTATGAACTGTGGTTTGGCAAGAAACCAAAGTTGTCGTTTCTTAAAGTTTGGGGTTGCGATGCTTATGTGAAAAGGTTTCATCCTGATAAGCTCAAACCCAAATCGGAGAAATGTGTCTTCATAGGATACCCAAAGGAGACAGTTGGGTACACCTTCTATCACAGATCCAAAGGCAAGACATTCGTTGCTAAGAATGGATCCTTTCTAGAGAAGGAGTTTCTCTCGAAAGATGTGAGTGGGAGGAAAGTAGAACTTGATGAGGTAACTGTACCTGCTCCCTTATTGGATCACAGAAATCTGTTCCTGTGACTTCTACACCAATTAGTGAGGAAGTTAATGATGATGATCATGTAACTTCAGATCAAGTTACTACCAAACCTCGTAGGTAAACCAGAGTAAGATCTGCACCAGAGTGGTACGGTAATCCTATTCTGGAGGTTATGTTACTAGACCATGACGAACCTACAAACTATGAAGAAGCGATGGTGAGCCCAGATTCCGCAAAATGGCTTGAGGCCATGAAATCTGAGATGAGATCCATGTATGAGAACAAAGTATGGACTTTGATTGACTTGCCCAATGGTCGGCGAGCCATTGAGATTAAATGGATCTTCAAGAGGAAGACAGACGCTGATAGTAGTGTTACTATCTACAAAGCTAGAATTGTCGCAAAAGGTTTTCGACAAGTTCAAGGTGTTGACTACGATGAGAGTTTCTCACTCATATCTATGCTTAAATCTGTCTGAATCATGTTAGCAATTGCCGCATTTTATGAAATATGGCAAATGGATAAACAAAACTGCATTCCTTAATGGATTTATTAAAGAAGAGTTGTATATGATGCAACCAGAAGGTTTTGTCAATCCTAAAGGTGTAACAAAATATGCAAGCTCCAGCGATCCATCTATGGACTGGTGCAAGTATCTCGGAGTTGGAATATACGCTTTGATAAGTTGATCAAAGGATATAGTTTTATACAGACTTGCGGTGAAGCCTGTATTTACAAGAAAGTGAGTGGGAGCACTACAACATTTCTGATAAGTATATCTGAATGACATATTGTTGATCAGAAATAATGTAGAATTATTCTGCAAAGCATAAAGGAGTGTTTGAAAGGAGTTTTTCAAAGAAAGACCTCCGTGAAGCTGCTTACATATTGAGCATCAAGATCTATAGAGATAGATGAAGACGCTTGATAAGTTTTTCAATGAGTACATACCTTAACAAGATTTTGAAGTAGTTCAAAATAGAACAGTCAAAGAAAGAGTTCTTGCCTGTGTTACAAGGTGTGAAATTGAGTAAGACTCAAAGCCCGACCATGGCAGAAGATAGAAAGAGAATGAAAGTCATTCCGTATGCCTTGGCCATAGGTTCTACAAAGTATGCCATGCTGTGTACCAGATCTATTGTATACCCTACACTGATTTTGGCAAGGGAGTACAATAGTGATCTAGGAGTAGATCACTGGACAGCGGTCAAAATTATCCTTAGTGGAATAAGGATATGTTTCTCGATTATGGAAGTGACAAAAGGTTCGTTGTAAAGGGTTACATCGATGCAAGTTTTGACACTAATCTAGATGACTCTAAGTCTCGGTCTAGATACATATTGAAAGTGGGAGAAATTAGCTAAGAGTAGCTCCGTGCAGAGCATTGTAAACATAGAAATTTGCAAAATACTTACGGATCTGAATGTGACAGACCCGTTGACTAAAATTATCTCACAAGCAAAACATGATCACACCTTAGTACTCTTTGGGTGTTAATCACATAGCGATGTGAACTAGATTATTGACTCTAGTAAACCCTTTGAGTGTTGGTCACATAGAGATGTGAACTATGGGTGTTAATCACATGGTGATGTGAATTTTTTATGTTAAATCACATGGCGATGTGAACTAGATTATTGACTCTAGTGCAAGTGGGAGACTGAAGGAAATATGCCCTAGAGGCAATAATAAAGTATTATATATTTCCTTATATCATGATAAATATTTATTATTCATGCTAGAATTGTATTAACCGGAAACATAATACATGTGTGAATACATAGACAAACAGAGTGTCACTAGTATGCCTCTACTTGACTAGCTCGTTAATCAAAGATGGTTATGTTTCCTAGCCATAGACATGAGTTGTCATTTGATTAACGGGATCACCTCATTAGGAGAATGACGTGATTGACTTGACCCATTACGTTAGCTTAGCACCCGATCGTTTAGTATGTTGCTATTGCTTTCTTCATGACTTATACATGTTCCTATGACTATGAGATTATGCAACTCCTGTTTACCGGAGGAACACTTCGTGTGCTACCAAACGTCACAACGTAACTGGGTGATTATAAAGGTGCTCTACAGGTGTCTCCAAAGGTACTTGTTGGGTTGGCGTATTTCGAGATTAGGATTTGTCACTCCGATTGTCGGAGAGGTATCTCTGGGCCCACTCGGTAATGCACATCACTATAAGCCTTGCAAGCATTGTGACTAATGAGTTAGTTGCGGGATGATGTATTACGGAACGAGTAAAGAGACTTGCCGGTAACGAGATTGAACTAGGTATCGAGATACCGACGATCGAATCTCGGGCAAGTAACATACCGATGACAAAGGGAACAACGTATGTTGTTATGCGGTCTGACCGATAAAGATCTTCGTAGAATATGTGGGAGCCAATATGGGCATCCAGGTCCCGCCATTGGTTATTGACCGGAGAGGTGTCTTGGTCATGTCTACATAGTTCTCGAACCCAAAGGGTCCGCACGCTTAAAGTTACGATGACAGTTTTATTATGAGTTTATGTATGTTGATATACCGAAGGAGTTCGGAGTCCCGGATGAGATCGGGGACATGACGAGGAGTCTCGAAATGGTCGAGACGTAAAGATCGATATATTGGACGACTATATTCGGACTTCGGAAAGGTTCCGAGTGATTCGGGTATTTTTCGGAGTACCGGAGAGTTACGGGAATACGTATTGGGCCTTATTGGGCCATACGGGAAAGAAGGAAAAGGGCCTCAAGGGTGGCCGCACCCCTTCCCTTGGTCTGGTCCGAATTGGACTAGGGAAGGGGGGCGCCCCCTTCCTTCCTTCTCCTTTTCCTTTCCTCTTTTCCTATTCCATATGGGAGGTGGAATCCTACTAGGACTAGGGAGTCCTAGTAGGACTCCACACTTGGTGCGCCCCCTCCTAGGGCCGGCCTCCTCCTCCCTTGCTCCTTTATATACGGGGGCAGGGGGCACCCCATGGACACACTTGATATACGATATTTTAGCCGTGTGCGGTGCCCCCCTCCACCATATTACACCTCGATAATACCGTTGCGGAGCTTAGGCGAAGCCCTGCGTCGGTGGAACATCATCATCGTCACCACACCGTCGTGCTGACGAAACTCTCCCTCAACACTCGGCTGGATCGGAGTTCGAGGGACGTCATCGAGCCGAACGTGTGTAGAACTTGGAGGTGCCGTACGTTCAGTACTTGATCGGTCGGATCGTGAAGACGTACGACTACATCAACCGCGTTGTGATAACGCTTCCGCTGTCGGTCTACGAGGGTACGTGGACAACACTCTCCCCTCTCGTTGCTATGCATCACCATGATCTTGCGTGTGCGTAGGAAATTTTTTGAAATTACTACGTTCCCCAACAGTGTGTCGGGGATATACCCCGCGGTATGACCCGGCCGGGCTTGGCGTTTTCATTGGTAACCCGTCATGGTGGCGACTCACGAGGTGGACGACTCAAGGAGGGCCCTAACGGCGGGTCAGGTAGAAGACTAGGCCCAAGGCCATGAAGGCTGGCTCATGTTATGGTGGGCCGGTTTACGAGGAAAGGCATAAGGAGTTTTCCCTTAAGGGGGCAGACTAGGATTCCACTTGTAATAGACTAGTCCTAATCCTAATAGGACTCCACATGTAACCCGCCCCTTCAACTTATATAAGGAGGGGCAGGGCACCCCAAGACAGGCAAGAAACAATCTCTAGGGCTAGACACCGAGAGTCGGTTCCCAGCGACTCTCCCGTGATCATAATGAGACCTAGCCTCAAACAACATGTAGGGTTGTTACCGGATGATGTTTCCTGGGGCCCGAAGCTGTCTAAATCCTTGTCTTGTGTTGCGTCTCTCGATTCCGCCCAACCCCTCTCAAGCTACCACATAGATGCGCTGGCCTCGCGACTAAGTCCTTTCACAAGGGCATCTGCCGTAACTACTCCACGACAGTTGGCGCCCACCGTGGGGCTCGCGCACGGTGGTGTTGAGTTCTTGGAGGGATCTTTCACAGGGGTCAAGAAGTTCTCAATTTTCCGGTTCAACGAGAGCTGGCGTGGAAAATTCACATCAACAATAAATTCATCAGTCAAGATTGACGACGTGTTCTGCGGCGGCGGATAATCCGTCGGGTCCGAGATAGAGACAGAATTTTTTTATGGGCCACAGGCTAATGAGATCGGCCGCTAGTACTGCCGCTCCACACCACACGATCTGCGGAGACGATATCTTGCTAGTTGCTACTATCAATACAAGCAGGACCGAGTTCCCGAGAAGAAAAATACATCTGCTATGGCCGCTGATCTACGTGAGAAGGACAACCAACGAAAGGTCAAACCAATCAAAAGGGGTGTTAGCATTCATTATTTTGGAAAAGCTACTAGTGCATACACGGATTCTGAGAACCACACGCCGTGCAAGGTCACGCCAAGTAAAAGGGACAAGGACGGGGTGATGGATTCTGCCGCCTCGGTTTCCATCCGCCTCCGTCACAAGCCGTCGCCGGGTCGTCTCCATGTCGCTGCTCCTCCGTCGTCTGCGCCAGGCCGAGCCGCCCCGGATCGGTTCCAAGTCACCGCCTCCAGCGCCCCTCTGCCAAAGTCGCGCTAAGCATACCATACCCGTCTCTGAAACCATTGCCGCTGGAGTCTGGTTCAACTACTATTGTAATCAGCCGTCTTTGGCTCGCCTCCGTCGAGCACGACTGCCACTGCTCTAAACCGCAGCTACGCTCGAGGCACAGACTTTGGAGCAGATAGTGCAAGGTTTAAGTTCAAGGAGAGTTAGGGCTGCGCGTCTCTGCGCCACCGTATATGACCAGCGGATCGTTTTCGTCGAGACCGATGGATGACTTGGATGACGGACGCAGCCATCAACAATCCACCAGCCAAGAGTGGCCGAGTCGGACAGGAATTCGATTCTTGGCGTTCTTTCCTCATACAAACAAGCAGTCGTATTAGATCAACTCGGAGACAGAACGCAGTGCGCGTGGTCACGGAAATTTCTACCTGAGGCAGTACTTGTTTTTCCACGGGAATCCACTAGCAAAAGCTTTTAGGTGATTTATCGCTAGGCCCAGACCAGCATAGGCCGCATAGAGACACAAAAAGCGATGTACTAAAGGAGCATCATTATAGTCATTGCAGCAGCCGTCCTGCATGGGGTCACATCGGTCCAGAGCTGACCTCATTGAATAAAAAGTTCCAATTATTTCAGAGACTATATAACCCTGGTGAGAAGCAAGCATCTCGCAGGATCCTCAAGGGATCAATGCAATCGGGAGAGAGTAGCTAAATGCCTATTGCAAGTATTGGAAGTTGATTGTGGAATGGATCATCCGCCGTCCGACAATCAGGTGATATTTATCTGTTTAAAGTTTATTAACGTACATTGTTTTTTGTCAAAGAACAAGTTTATCTTTGCCTTGGTCTGCAATATTGTTTATGCGGGGCAATTATTTATGACAAAAGGTGATATTATACTATGGGGATGGAGGCACGCCGATATCTTTTGGCACAGGTGGTCGTCGTTACTCAACGGACTCCCGCACCGGCTTACAACGCCGTGGCTGTCTCTCGTGACCGCGCCGGCTTACAACGCCGTAGCCGTCTTTCGCGACCACGCCGGTTTACAACAAGAAGGACAACTTGCATGTCCGCACCGGTTTACAACGCTGCGGCCGGTTCATCTGTCTGCGCCGCCTCTGATGTTGCGGTCGTCCTTGTCGTCCATCTCTCGTGGCCTAGTCTACATCAGCATACCGAGCCGCACCTGTCTGAATGAGCTGTTTATTGGGTATGAGCAAGTCACAGCTTGGGTAGCCCGGTTTTCTTTCAAATTGGAGGCAATTTATCATCAACCGCCGTTTGCACTGGATGGCTCAATGAGCAGGCGCACAAGTCGCCGCCACTATAGTTTTGTTAACTTCAAATCGCCAGTTGGAAGGAACCATTGGCCGAGTTGCTGGCACGGCTCATACAGGATCATTTATAACCCGCCGCAGTCACTTCAACCTTCTGTGGATTCACATTGCGCTATCAATACCAATGATATACACCTTATGCTATGGTCAATATGGAGAATCTCAAAGCCAACTCCTCGAGTCGTCTTGAGACTCGGGGGCTACAATGATATGACTCGGCAGCATTGGTCGGTTTCAATGCATTCAAGAACTCCGGGTCATTGGAGGGAAAAATAACCCGGTCCCGGAGGCTACCGCCATATTGGTAAAAAGTTTAAAGGCCGTCAGAAAATTTCCGGCTTAAAAAGATGGATTCCGGTTTAGATCCGGCTCAAGAGACTTGACATCTCCCACAAAGCACTGAAGCTCTTAAAATATCCGGTTTAAAATCCGGTTCAAGGGAAATTTATCTGCCACAAAGTTTTGAAGCTCTCAAATCCGGTTCAAGGTAAATTTTCTTATCATAAAGCTTTGAAACTCTCAATATTCGGTTTTTTCCGGTTCAAAAAGAATTTATCTCTCGCAAAAGTTCGAGTTCTCAGGAAAAATTAAAGGGACCAAAGAGAGTCTGTTACAAAGCACAACTCAAATATAGGTACCCTGCTTTAATGACCATTGGGAGCTGATCGTATTCGAACTTAGCTTAACCCTTTGGGTGTGACCCTGATCGTATTCGAATCAGAGTCGTTAAATATTCTCATGATTACTAGGGGGCTTCCTGTTCAAACATAGGTCGTATTCGAACCAAAGAGAACATAGCTGTCGGTACCCTCTTGATCGGCACACTGCCGAGCTCACTAGGGGGCTTCTTGATCGTATTCGAATCATAGCTCAACCCCTTTTGGGAACCGACGTGGATCGTATTCGAATCAGCGTCGTTAAACAACTCTCAAGGTCATTTGGGGGCTTCCTATTCAAACATAGGTTGTATTCGAACCAAAGAGAACATAGCTGTCGGTACCCTCTTGATCGGCAACACCAAAGCCACTGGGGGCTATATGATCGTATTCGAATCTTAGCTTAACCCCTTTGGGACGGTTTTCTGATCGTATTCGAATCAGAAGCCTCAAATTTTTTGAAGTCTCTTTTTGCAAACAATTTTTGGATTTTATTTGAAGCTCTTTTGATCATATCTAAAGTGTATATGAGTGGTTGCTATTTAACCCGGTTTGACTTTGGATGGTAAGTCGTCATCATATGACAATCATAAACATTTGGAAGTCTTGATTTCTAAAGATTGGGTTATCACCCTTACTGCACAGGTCACATAAACCGGCAGTGAAAATTCAATATCACAGGTATGATGTTATTATTATAGTTATGTTTCAAAGTTATGATTCATAACAGGCTTATCTGTGACTCCTTGTTACACATCAATGGTTATATGTGAGATATTATGACCCGCCCTGTGGTAAACCGCCAAGGGTTCTTGTGATCTACTTGTGTGGAGGATAAGACTACATTTGGGTGGTTACCCGCCCTGGCTTTTGACGTTAAGTTGTCAGGGCATATGTTGTTTAAACTCTGTGCAGGATTTACAGAGCTATGACTTACAGAAAGGATTAAGTTCAAGCCCATCATCAAAGATTGAAATTGGTGTCTCAAAAGGGTTATCAATTCTTGATTTTCTCAAAGGCTATAAGCCGCCGGGTTCTGAAATCCCGGCTTACAATGAATGCACATTAAGTCGCCATCGGCCAAGAGCCGCCGAGTATTTGAACTTCGGATCTACTTGTCAACCGATAAGGTATTCAAATTTCTAATAGCCAAAACTTGGCTGGATTTTCATGATGATATTGAATGATTGAGGTTTTCATACCGATTATATTATTCAAATCTTGAATAGCCAACATGGCTGGATTTTTATTATGATTATCAATATTATGATGGAGGACTTTAAAGTCGCTTCAGCGCAATGGCTATTATTTTATCAAGGTATATGATTTATTTTATAATGGAGGAATAGTCCCGAGTCGCTGCAGGCTTACGACCCGGCACTTGGGGGCTCCATTATTCAAATCATGATTATATCAACTATGGAAGTCCCATGTCGCTGCAAGCATGCACCATGACACTTGGGGGCTAATGCAAGGTCATTTTTTACTTGCCTTATTGAAGACCCGACTCATCACATCGTAATGAGCCGGCCCTTGGGGGCTACCAGTCGCTCCTGTCAAAAATTCAAGGCCCTATGGTGGACATTACATTATAAGATGTTATTTTCATTGAAGTATATATAAAGTACCAGCTCAATATTATCTTACTGAGCCGGCCCTTGGGGGCTACACGTTGCTGTTCAAATTTACATGGTTATATCTACAAAGTCCCTGCTCATTATTGCATAATGACCCGGCCCTTGGGGGCTACACTGGTTGAAGTTTTCATAAGCATAAGGCAATTACAAGTCCCAGGTTGCTGCAAGCATGACAACCCGGCACTTGGGGGCTACAGGTGATATGCATATAAGGGAGAAAAAATCTTCAAATTCTCAGTTTGGAGTAGACCAGATTAACCCGGTGTCTGCAACAATCATGACCCGGCATCATTTATTTATAACCCGGCAATTTTGGCAATCATAAATCGGCAAGATCTACATCTTTAAGCCGGCTGAATATCAGTTGAATATTTCAAGACCAATATTTTTGTCAAGTCAGAGCATTGAAGGCTGACTCAAATTGATTATTTCTTATAATATTTCTCTACAAGAGCCAATTGGTTATGAAGCTGGCTTATTGACCCGGATTTTTTAGAAGAAGTGCCTGGATTTTTTGCATTAGAAAGGTTTGGACATATCTGTTAAAAGAGATTTGCTATAAGATCTTGAGTATGCATCCAGGAGGAAATGACAAGGACTTAAAGATGATCAGGTGCCGGTTCAGGAAAATATTTAACCTGGAGCACAACCTATCAAGTTTGTTCTTGTGTTTATTTTACAGGATCAGTTTAACATGGATAAATCCAAATTAAACTGGGGGCTAATGTCGGGGATATACCCCGCGGTATGACCCGGCCGGAAGTATGACCCGGCCGGGCTTGGCGTTTTCATTGGTAACCCGTCGTGGTGGCGACTCACGAGGTGGACGACTCAAGGAGGGCCCTAACGGCGGGTCAGGTAGAAGACTAGGCCCAAGACCCAGAAGGCTGGCTCATGTTATGGTGGGCCGGTTTACGAGGAAAGGCATAAGGAGTTTTTCCTTAAGGGGGCAGACTAGGATTCCACTTGTAATAGACTAGTCCTAATCATAATAGGACTCCACATGTAACCCGCCCCTTCAACTTATATAAGGAGGGGCAGGGCACCCCAAGACAGGCAAGAAACAGTCTCTAGGGCTAGACACCGAGAGCCGGTTCCCGGCGACTATCCCGTGATCATAATGAGACCTAGCCTCAAACAGCATGTAGGGTTGTTACCGGATGATGTTTCCTGGGGCCCGAAGCTGTCTAAATCCTTGTCTTGTGTTGCGTCTCTCGATTCCGCCCAACCCCTCTCAAGCTACCACATAGATGCGCTAGCCTCGCGACTAAGTCCTTTCACAAGGGCATCTGCCGTAACTATTCCACGACAGTGTGTGTTGATTGTTGACCGTGTACAACTTATATATGAATCTAGTCCATCACTCATCACCCTTTCTGATACCTTGACTCAGAACAGAGGCTAAATAAAACTATTATGGTATATGGATTTCCCGTGATAAATTTTGAGCAACTCTTATGCTGCCGTGCAACAACTACTAATCCCGGGGGTGCGGATCTTTTTTATTGGTTAAAATGACTGTCAAGTGCCAAACTCCTCTGACATTCATGAATGACACATCATTTTTTTTAGAAAAGGAGGATGACCCCCGGCCTCTGCATCTGGGCGATGCATACGGCCACTTTATTAATTATTCTCACAAGACCTTACAAAGTCATACAACAGTAAGACTAAAGCCGCCGTCTAAGCAACAAACTGTCGCTCACCTATCCAGTTGATGAAGGGGCGCAGATAGCCTGGGCCTAATACCAAACAGACATCGCAGCCAAGCCTAACATCTAAGACCTGAGACCCCAACCTAGCCACTTGCCGGGTCTGGGGCACACACTGGTCCGGCGTGCTCTCAGAGGCCGCCGCCGCCAACTGCCACCGCTCCATCTTCAGAACTGTACTGATGCATCAATCTTGCTCGGTCCAGCTATCATCGACGCCACCACGGCGCCCAACGACGCCTCCTCCCTGCGCGCAAACACCTGAACACGTCGCGGTCGCCACTGATACACCTCAGCGCCATGCTGCCAAGTACCACCAGCCGACACAGCTTGAAGTCCTTGGAGGATCTGTCATGCGTAGCACCTGCCGACCAGGCATGACAAAGCGTAGCACCTGTCGGTCAGGCATGACTTGACATCTCCACCGAAGCTCCGTGCAAGACGAAGCCGCTCCACCTCCTGCCTCTGACTTCCAGCGCTGCTTCACAAACGATGCTCCCAAAAGAGAAACGACACCGCAGTGCCGCCATCGTCCGATCTGGAACACCAGATCCTAGGGTTTCCCCCGGAGCAGCATGAGTGGTTCGACAGTAATTACACGACGATGCCTAAACTGTTTTAGCACAAATAGGTCCTAATGCGAGGCTACAAGCAATAATCCAAGTAGTATTGTTGGCATGCTGCGGCCGGTGTCGCTCTCGTCAGTTCTGTCCTTAACAACATCCAACTCTATCTAGGTTCAGACCAAGTATTTGGGTAGATTGTGTAAACAAGGCCAAACAAGGGTTGTACCGTGCTGTTTCTGAACATTATAGCAATGTGCGAAAGAATCCAAAGATTCTGAACATTGAAAATGAGTCTGTAAAGGATGTATAGGTTGATAATTCGCTTGGTGCTTTTGAAAGTTGTAAAGGGAGTGCAAAGGATGCAAAGATTGTGGAATCTGGATGCTTGCGCACCTGTTCTTGAAATCTGTACTGTTGTTCTCCGCGTACATGCTTTCTGAAGTTTGACGTGCACTACGTTTCAGTTACAGTTTCAGCAAGAACAGAAGAACAACAAACCCCCTCGCGCGGCGCACAAGAGCGCAGTAAACCCAAAACATGCAGCCTCATCCCCCTCTCCGCGACTCGCCGTCGCCGGAGTGCTTGGGGACGGCACTCCGGCCCTCGCTCTTCCGCTTGGTGGTCGCGACACGGGCGGCGCTCTGGCCCTCGCTCCTTTGGTTTTGTGGTCGCGGCGCGGACGGCGAAGCGCCCCCCGCTCCCCTCCTCTCCTTGGTGGTCGCGGTGCGGCTGTAGCTCCGGCCCCCACTCCTCCTTAGTCTCGGGTTCGGGGCACTCCATCTTCCCAGACCCTCTCTCTTCTCCGGCGGTTTCGAGAATGACGGATAGGGGAGAGAGCAGAGAACGAGTAGGGACGATGGGTGGGGTGAGACGGACGCTGATTCATGGGCCTCTTCTAACACTGTATCTACCTCGCCCCCGCGTGCGCGTCAGTTCGGACAGGAAACGACCTGCGCGACGCGATTTAAATCGAACGGTCCGCGGCTGTGCGCTCGGCAGCTCCAATTAGCGCAGCTGCACTAATAAGTATTTAGGATTAAAATTTTACAGCGAACCATTCTAAACTTACAGCCACCGCACTAGCTAGCACCGCGTCTTTCCACACCTGGGATCCAATCCGAGTCTCTTCTCTTTTCCCTACTACATGTCAATTTTTCTAGAAAAAGTTAACATGGCATATAAATTAACATGACAATTTAAATATAATCATTTTTTCTTCACCAGTCAAGTTTGTTTTTGTACACGGTATTTTTTTAACACAGTACAGACGCAAGCGTTCATATACACGTGCATACACTTACCCCTATGAACGTACACACGCACACCCTACCCCCATGAGCACCTCCGAAAAATTGAGCCGGCATATCATTTTGAAATTTACGAAGTCACCATAGGCACCTCGGCATGGACGGGAACGCCTCCTCCTACTGAATGCGCATCGTCGAAAATAAATTCAGGAATAAATGCGAGCACCAGGACTTGAACCCTGATGGGTTAGGGATACCACAGTCCCTCTAACCGCATTCTTTATTATTAAGAGATGTCAATTTTTATTGTTAAGAGATGGCTTTTTTATTAAGAGAGACCATTTTTATTATGAATGGATGATATTTTTTATTTCAGAGATGGCATTTTTTTTGTTAAGAGGTTGCATTTTTATGATTAAAGAGGTGCCAATTTTTATCTTTTTTCCTGTTTGTTGACATGGCAACTCAAACTATAACCACGACATCTATGGTTCATTAATGATATTAGAGGACGACATCTTTCATAAGTTTGTGTGTCAGCATATGACGAATTATAGAATCCACCTCAACTTGTTTGAAAGGCCTAGACAGTTCAGCCATCCTGTTGAGGATATAGACTTTGGAGTCACCCGCCAGGAGGGCCGGGTTATTCTAAGGGTCATTGCCAGAAGCCCGGAGCTAAGTGTCAAGATAATGGGCCAGAGATGGGCTGAGACCCGGATATGGCTTAAAGCCTGTAGTTATAATCATTGTTATAGTAGACTTGTAGTGTAAGGCAGGTATTGTTTAGAGTCCGAGCCGGACGCTTTTATGAGCCGGCCGGGACTCTAAGGGCTGCTGGGCGTCAGCCTCCCTATATAAAGGGAGGACCCGGCGGCGGTTTAAGGGCGACAATAAGATCATCGAGAGCCGGGATAACTGTTCAGCTCCCTGGCGATCGTAACCCTAATCAATAACACCTCAAACTGGACGTAGGCTTTTACCTTCACTGTAAGGGGCTGAACCAGTATAAACCCTCGCGTTCCTTGTCCCACATAACCCCTTCAAGCTTCCTAGTTGCGATGGCTCCACGACTAAGTCCTAGCTCAAGGACATCTGCCGTGACAATTCCACGACAGTTGGTGCCCACCGTGGGGCCAGCGCACGGTGGATTTGGGTTCTTGAAGGGCAGCTTCGAAGAGCTCAAGGGATACGCTGTGGGCCGGATGACCAAGAGTCGTCGCGGCAAGCTCTACATCGACGATGCGGACTGGGGCACCGACGCCGGCTCAATTGAGTACGGGTACCGGGTCCCCTTTGGCGGAATTCATGTCTTCATCGGCAAGATCGGTGAGCCGGGCCCCGAGCCGGATCTCCGCGCCGATCTCTTCGAAACGGCTCAGCGCGCACGACCCGCCCGGGCCCGGCCTGCCTTAAGGAGAGCTTTTGTGGGATGCATCCACGGAGGGGCCTCTGATCCATCTGGGTCCGGTGAAGAGGCAGCCGCCGGCTCTGACGGCGAGTCGGCCACCGATGAGTCAAACTCGCTGTACCAACTCCAAGATGGCGTGCTCATGGGTTGTTCCGACGGTGACAGTATTCCGGACCTTTTTGAGCCACCAAGTCAGGTTGGAGTTTTTATGGCTGGTGCACAGCCTGTTCAGAACCCTGCTGCTGGAGCGGGAAACCCGGTGCCTTCTCCGGCTCAGGTGCTAATGGATCTCACGGACAATATGACGGCCCTGTTAACCGCCACGATCGACCCGGCAGATCAAGCTCAGCACGATGCGGCGGTGGCACAGCTAAAATTGGATCTGATAAAAGCTAAAGAGGATCTTGCAGCGGAAGGGATCAGGCTGGCTGCAGAGCGGGCGGCTCTCGACGCCCGGACTCAATTGATTCAGGCGCAGTCCTTACAACTCACGATGGATCAGAACGCGGCCAACGAGGTCATGAGAAGGAGGCATGAGAAGGCCCAGTCTCGACTCCCGCCGGTTTACGATCCACGCAATCTCTTCAACACGCCGGGTGCAGGATCCAGTAACCCGCCAGGGGTCATAGCACCCGGGTCTGGACCCCTTATTCAGCCACGAGTGATGGGGCCTCCCCAGGTGCCCCCTGCCCCGCTTCAGTATGTGCCAATACCCCCGGGTCATTATAATAACCCGCTGGAGAACATGGTCGCTGCGGCAGCACGGCTGGCGGCTCTCCCAGTTGACGGCGACTCTCCGACGGCTATTGAAACCCGCTGGGTCAGGGAACTGCTTCAGACAGCACTGGCGCAGCAAGAGGCATACTCCTACAGCCGGGACAGGATCCACTCAACCCCTCGACCAGGCCAGAGCCCGAGTTACAGCCGGCACATGGTCTCAGCGACCGGCTCAAGTAATGTCCAACGCCATGACCCGCCCCCTGGTCATGGCCCGGCTCATAATGGAGCCTTCTATGTAGCAGACCAAGCACGCCAGGAGGCAGAGCAGGCGCCTCAATTGACGGCTTACCAGACCCCCCCGGCTTATCCGACGACGTCCGTCGATGTGGGTATCCCTACCAGAACCGGGGGTGTCCCTTGTTTGGTGCCAGCTATCCGTAATGAACGTTTACCCAAGGACTTCAAAGGACCTCGGAAGGTGCCTAACTATACAACAGACTTACAGCCTGCAGCTTGGATTGAGAGTTATGAGATGGCTATGGAATTACTAGAGGTCAGCGAGGCGGCCATGGCCAAATATTTTACCATGATGTTAGATGGAACTGCCCGCACGTGGTTAAAAGGGCTACCACCGAACTCCATTGGGTCTTGGGCTGAGCTGAAAGCCCGGTTCATTCAAAACTTCAAAGATACCTGCCGGCAATCTATGTCAATTGTGGATTTGACTAACTGTAAGCAGCAGGAGGGCGAGTCCACGACCCATTGGGTTCGCCGGGTCAAGGAGATCATACATTCATCAGATAAGATGGATGCCGGCTCTGCACTCTTAATGTTGGAACAGAACTGTCGCTTTGTGCCCCTTAAGATGAAGCTTGGGCGGCTCAAGCGCGACTGCACCGATATGGGTACCCTAATGGCGGCTCTTGTCAAGTACGCCGATTCCGATGGTCCCAAGGATCCCCCTTCAGATGATGAAAGGGCAAGGAAGGGAAAGAAGAATGGCAACGGCAAGGGTCCTCAGTTTAACCCGGGGAACCAAGGAGGAGGCAAGCGTAAGGCCGATGGCAGCCTAGAGTTTGTAGCCAACACCAACTCTCAAGGTAATAACCAGCGACGCAAGGGGAGGCCCCCTCCCCGAGGCGGCGGGTCAGGACCTTCTCTGGAGCAGCTGTTGAACGAACCTTGTCCGAGACACGGCTCTAGAGAGAAGCCAGCGACTCATCTGTGGAAGGATTGTGCTATCATGAAGGCCTTCAAAAACTACAATGGTCCGGGTGGTGGCTCAGGTGCCGGCGGCTCAGGCGCCGGCGGTTTTCATGGCCCGGGCGATGGCTCAAATTCCGGTCCCCAGAACAGTCAAGGAGGCTTTAATCAACAGTCTGGTCAGGGTCATCAATAGCAGCAGGGGGGTTATCAGACCAACCCGAAGCAGCTTAGCGGCGGACAGTATCACGTGTTCACCACTAGTTTGTGCAAACGAGACGAGAAGCTTCACAAGCGGGCTGTTAATGCTGTTGAGCCGGCGGTTCCACACTACTTGCGGTGGTCTGAGCAGCCTATAGTGTGGAGTAGGGAGGATCACCCTCCCCGGGTGGATAACCCGGGCCACTTGGCCTTAGTGGTGGCCCCTCAGGTGGGAGGCTATAAGTTCACAAAAGTACTCATGGACGGAGGGCAGCTCCTCCACCCAACAACCCGGCGTCCGTTGCAAAGGGACCAAAAGCCGGGGTTTGATGCCCTTCAGAATCTCCTGGTTAGCTCTCTCAGCTTGACCATTGGATTGGGGATGAGCCACTGAGGAAACATCAAGTCGGATATGCTCCCGTTGACAAAAGTCTTCCATAGCGCCCTTGGATAAATTGGTGCCATTGTCAGTTATGATGCTGTGCGGAAAGCCGAAGCGGAAAATCACCCTTTTCATAAATTGAACCGCCGTGGCTGCATCGCACTTGCTAACTGGCTCAGCCTCCACCCACTTCGTGAATTTGTCAACGGCTACCAAGAGGTGGGTCTTCTTATCCTTGGACCGTTTAAAAGGCCCAACCATATCAAGCCCACATGTACCGGCTCAGGAGTTGAGGATGATCCCAATCACTTGGCCCTTTGCGGTCTGGGGGCTTGATATGGTTGGGCCTTTTAAACGGTCCAAGGATAAGAAGACCCACCTCTTGGTAGCCATTGACAAATTCACGAAGTGGGTGGAGGCTGAGCCAGTTAGCAAGTGCGATGCAGCCACGGCGGTTCAATTTATGAAAAGGGTGATTTTCCGCTTCGGCTTTCCGCACAGCATCATAACTGACAATGGCACCAATTTATCCAAGGGCGCTATGGAAGACTTTTGTCAACGGGAGCATATCCGACTTGATGTTTCCTCAGTGGCTCATCCCCAATCCAATGGTCAAGCTGAGAGAGCTAACCAGGAGATTCTGAAGGGCATCAAACCCCGGCTTTTGGTCCCTTTGCAACGGACGCCGGGTTGTTGGGTGGAGGAGCTGCCCTCCGTCTTATGGAGCATCAACACTACTCCTAACAGGTCCACTGGCTTCACGCCTTTCTTCATGGTTTATGGAGCAGAAGCAGTCCTCCCCAGCGACATCCGTCATGATTCGCCTCGTGTGGCGGCTTATGTTGAGACGGATAATGAACTGGCGCGCCAAGATGCTCTGGACTTGTTGGACGAACAACGTGATGTGGCGGAAGCCCGTTCAGCGATTTACCAACAAGACCTGCGCCGTTATCATAGCCGTCGGGTCAAATCCCGAGTCTTCCAGGAAGGCGACCTTGTGCTCCGGCTCATCCAGGATCAAGCTGATGCACACAAGTTATCCCCACCTTGGGAAGGGCCCTTTGTGGTCAGTAAGAACTTGCACAACGGGTCATATTATCTCATTGATATTCGGGAACATAAGGATTCGCGTAAATCTGAGGAGGAGACCCGTCGGCCATGGAATATAGCTCAGCTTCGGCCTTACTACACTTGAGCTGCCAGCTCTCGTGGTGTACATATTTATCTCAGACATGTATATATTATGATAAGCAATAAAGCAGGACCTCTGTCCTTTTTTCTCCTCCAATTATGTGTGTGTCATTTGTTACATGCTAATTTGAAAGGAGGATCCGGCTTATGATCGTATTCGAGTTTAGCCGTAAGCAGTAAGGTCACTTGGGGGCTTCCTGTTCAAACATGGGTCGTATTCGAACCAAAGAGAACATAGCTGTCGATACCCATTTGATTGGCAAAGTGCCGAGCTCATTGGGAGGTTGCCTTTGGTCATATTTGAATCATAGTGTAACCCCTCTGAGAACCGACGCGGATCGTATTCGAATCAGCGTCGTTAAACAATTTTCAAAGTCACTTGGGGGCTTCCTGTTCAAACATGGGTCGTATTCGAACCAAAGAGAACATAGCTGTCGATACCCTTTTGATTGGCATCGCCACACCCACTGGGGGCTATATGATCGCATCCGAATCTTAGCTTAACCCCTTTGGACCGGGTTTCTGGTCGTATTCGAACCGGAAGCCCCAAATTTTTATATTTTATCACAAGTCTACTCTGATCATGTCAAAGTATGTACTGCCGGGTCTCCCTTGCCGGCTTAATTTTGGTTTATCTTGTTAGTTGAACATCATGGATGTCATCAAGACAGGTAAGTTCGAGTTAAGGTACCAACCAAGCTACCCGGGTTATTTAAACCGGAAGTATGCTTACAGGCCGTTGAGTGTGTTATCACGGCTATGTTCAGAGTATAGTTAACGACCAGTCTTTTTTGGTTCGTATTCCGGGTTATCCATCTCAAACACCTGATTCTCAGGGCGGTAAGCCGCCTTGAGACTTGTGATTTGCCTTTCTATGCAGATGCTTGAAGGTACTTTTTAAGGTTGAGAAGGACAAAGGATAATCATGACCCGGAGGAGCATCAAAAGAATAACTTCAAGGGGTTTCAGCGTTCATTACGTGCACGATGGCACGGCAGAGATAAATTGTTGCACTTATTCTATTACAAAAATCCTTCAAAGTTTCAAGGGTGGAGCGTTGTTCGGTGAACCGCCAGCCGCTTTATGACGCCTGCTGAGTCGAAGTCCCCGACTCGTCTTCTGCTCCGGCTGATCCCAAGACCTCGAAGGTTGACGACTTCCAGTCGATGCCGCTGAGAGCTTCGAACTGGGCTTCTTCGTCAATTAACCCGGCCGGGTCAATCTCGGGGGCGAAGGTGTGCTGGCGAGCCGGAGGAATCAGACTGAGAGCTTCATAGCGAGGGGTTGGAATCCTCTGATTCTCCGCGTTGTACCCCGGCTGATACTTGGTTAAGTCAGTGTCGTTCCCAATGATGGTGGCCACCGGGCGTACAGCCTTCACGCATGCCGCGAAGTCCTTCTGGTCGAAGGCGGAGCCGTCTTCTTTCAGGCTTGGGTAACCCAGGGCGATGTCTGCCGGGTCTAGCTCCGGCAGGAAGGCTTTGGCCCGGCTCAGCGCGGCAATTGCTCCGGATCTTGCGGAGGCTCGGCGTAGCTCCTGGATCCGCTGTGGCAGAACAGCGAGCCGGCGTAGGACTTCGGCCAGATGGGTTGGCACCTCGTTGGATAGGGCCACCACAGCTAAGGCGCGCTGTGACCCGGTGTAGAGTTGTTCCACCAGGGTGTACACGGCCTTTAACTTGGTGACCACGCTCTGGTTGAGGTTGGCACTCCTGGGACCTGTTTAATAAAGGTCAGACAAGCCGGTGACAAGGATGAGTCATAACATATACAGATTTGATGAAAGCCAGCGAGGCGACTTACCGAAGATAGCAACCACCATTTGGGAAACCTGGCGCTTTAGGCCGGAGAGCTCAGCGGTCTTCTCAGTGAGGGCCTTCTCCGCCTGTTCTGCCCGGGTCACCAGGGCGGCTTTCTCCTCAGCCCAGGCCTTCCGCTCAGCATCGAATTCGGTCTTCAGCTTCTCTTGAGCGGCGATGCTGGAGACAAACTTGGCGTTTGCCTTCCGGGTCTCCATCTCTTGTGTCTTTAGCCGGCTCTTGAGATCCACAAGGTCCGACTCAAATTTCTTGCCAGCAGCCTGCATATATTTCCGGGTTATTAACAGTCATTATATAAGTCCCAAGCACTTTCCAAGCAAAGACACTTGGCACTTGGGGGCTAATGCATATTGAACGTATCTATCTACGTACTGCCGGTTCAGTTAAGTAAGCCGGAATCTAAGTCTACAACATATTCAAGTATAAGTCATAGACTTGGGGGCTAGCATGACAAAAATCACTGTGCAGAAGATAAGAAGACAGCAGAAGGTTACCTCAGATTTTTGTTGGATCTGGTTGACCATGGCGATCTCGGCGTCCCGGCTCTTGTGAACCTGGCTGATATAGCCTGAGACGAGCTCTCCAATGTTTAAGTCGGTGTAGCTGGAGAGATCCAGATTCGCCCGGTGCGGTTGCAGCAACTCCCCCTTCGCGGAGCATTTGGCCAGCACGGTCGGCCTCCCCGGTTCGACATACTCCGTCCGGGTAATTACCACGTCCGGGTCGTTAGCTGGTGGGGCTGAGCCGGAGGCCTCCGGGTTAACCGACGCTTCGGTCGTTGTCTTGGTGGTCGGGGCAGGGGCTTCAGGCGCCGTGTCCATAGGAATGGTGGCTTCGGGGGCGGAGGCGGCTGGCGGCTCTTGAGCCGTCGTCTCCGGTTCAGGCAAGTCTGGCACTCCGGCTGACCTGGTCTTCTTTGCTCTTTTGGTGAGCTTTGCCTGGGCACTGAAAAGACAGAAGTGTCAGGCACACGAAGAGTAAATACAGACAGATAATGTAAGGAGATTGTTGTTACCCGGGTGTAGTCTTGAAGGCCGGCAGACTTGACTGCATGGAGTCACCCGAAGAGGGGGAGGTCTCCTGATAATTGGAGTCAGAAGAGTTGAGTGGCTGACGGATGACACCCGCCAACGGATGAAAAGGGTACAGGTGAGAAAAAACCTCAGTGCGACGCTTCCTTGTTGCGTCGGGTAACCCGGCGGAGAGGTCGGTGTCCTTGCGGGCCCGGGTGTGACGCTGGCTTTCGTGAACCTGCTGCTTCAAAAGAAATTGAGGGTCTTGATGAGCTAATGGATGATAAAAGCTTACTTTCCGGGTTACTCTTCGGACTTTCAGCTGTGGCAAAGGCTCCGAGTCGGAGGAAAGTGACGTTACCTCTTCAACCACCGGGTTACTGGCGCCGGTGTCATCCTGTCAATAAGCAAAATGTTGATAAGGCGGACAGCAACAAACAACAAAAATGGCAAGAGTTTAAAGGTTTAAGGGTTACCTCTGACTCGGAGCTATCGCTTAATTGCAGTAGCTCCGAAGCAGTGGGTCTGCTTCCCTTTTTGCGAGGGGCGGCTTTCTTGGCAGCTTTCTTTGCCTTTCTGGCCTTCTTGGCCGCCTCATGGTCATACTTGACCCGCCAGAATTTATCGTCAGCCTAAGAAATACAGTAATGAACTCTTAAAATGGTTCAGAGCAAGGTGACATGTAAAAGAAGTGGAAAGGTTAAAGTCAGCGGCTTACCGCTGGGGCTGGATTGGTCTTGCAGAACGGGGCTAGCCCGGTTCTTCCATAGTCTGCCAGGCTCTTGTTTAACAGAGCCTTGGTTTCTTCTTCGGCAACATCTTCTGGAAGATCATTGCGACTGTGCCTCTGCGGGTCATCCTTCCGCCCGGTGTACTCACACATTAAGCCGGGGCGACGGCTCAATGGGATCACCCGCCATGAGATCCAGACCCGGACCAGGTCTATTCCGTTCAGACCGTTGCCTAGCAGAGCCGTGATCTTATTGATCGTTGGAAGCAGAGGCTGGCGTTCCGCGGTAGTCAGCTTGTCGGATAGCGGATGAGTCGGCTCTAGGCGGGTTGGGCGAAAGCCGGGCAGCGGGCTCTCGTCAGCCGGGGACGTGTCTTGGCAGTAGAACCAAGTCATATTCCAGTCCTTGGGGTGACTTGGCGGCTCTGCGTAAGGGAATAGACAGTCCCTGCGCCGTTGGATGGAGATGCCGCCTAATTCCAGACTTGGCCCGTTCGCGCACTCGTTTTGGCGGTTTAAGTAGAACAGTTCTCTGAAAAGCAATAAACTGGGTTCCTCTCCAAGGTATACTTCGCAAAAGACTTGGAAGTTGCAGATGTTGGATACGGAGTTGGGTCCTATATCCTGGGGTCGAAGGTCAAAGAAGTTGAGCACATCCCGGAAGAATTTTGAGCCGGGCGGTGCGAAGCCCCGGCTCATGTGGTCCGCAAAGATCACTACCTCCCCGTCCTTCGGCTGTGGTCTTTCTTCTGATGGATCAGGGGCACGGTAGGACATCACTTCCTTCTTGGGCAGATATCCGGACTTAACAAAGTTGGCCAGGGTCTCATCAGTGACGTTGGATCTCATCCAGTTGCAAGTGATGGGAGCCTTGGGAGGCATGGTGACGGTTGGTGGTCTATGATAAAGAGAAAGGTATCCGGGTTAATTATAAGCCGGAGAGCTATTGTTCAAACTAAGGTGGCGGCTCAGAAAGGGGACTAATGATATATATTCAGATACGGTGAGTTATCTAAGCCGGAGGAGCATTTGGTCATCTACGGTTTACTGCAGTTAAGCCGGAGGATTCTACAGAGCATGGTTTCCTTTAAACCGGAAAGTCCTACGGCGCATGTTTTCTTTAAGTCGGAAATATAAGCCGCCAAGATTCAAGGGCTGCAGTTTTTACTAAGTGTGGTAAAACAGATTTCACATGTTGCAGTAGCTTTTTTGGATCAAAAGGGTCGGGTGAAATGAAAAATTTCTAGACCTAAAAAACAGAGGCAGAAGAAGTTCTTGAGGATTGAACATGGTTCTTATGCAGTAAGAAGAGGGTTTTTGCAGGTGAAATGGATCCCAAACGTCTACCGCACTGACTTTACGCAAGATAAAAGATCAACCGAGTGTGGTGGCTACAAGAGCTACTGAGGTTTGCGGCAATGGTGATGAACGCGAAGAACACAAGATGAACCCTACCGTAGATCTATCTTACAGGACAGGGGAGACTCACCGGAGTTGGAAAGAGCGGAGGTCGTTGCCGTGAGTCTGGTCCGAATCAGGGTGATGCAGCGGCCGGGTTGATGAAGACCAGGGGCGCGACGGCGGCGGCAGTGGCGGAGCTCGAGCAGAGGAGCGACGGCGCGAGGAGGAAGAAGGAGAGCGTGAGAAGAAAGTGCTGGGCCGGCCTATTTATAAGGCAGAGTCATAAGTGGGCGCGGGATTCAAGGAGGCCACGGCGTGGTTATCTCCCCCTCACGGCGCCTCGATTTTCGGAATGACAGTAAGGGCAAAGATCCGTTGCGGATCTGGCGGAGTAAAAAACGGACTTAATGGAGGATGACGTCACGGCGGATTATCCGGAGTCCAGAGGATGACGTCACTCCGGGTTATGGCCTTCACATGAATGGTAAGCCGGAGATTTTTTCTGTCTGCAGAGTTGAAGATTGACACGAGCCGGCTCAAGTCAATCTGGGGCCTAATGTTGAGGATATAGACCTTGGAGTCACCCGCCAGGAGGGCCGAGTTATTCTAAGGGTCATTGCCAGAAACCCGGAGCTAAGTGTCAAGATAATGGGCCAGAGATGGGCTGAGACCCGGATATGGCTTAAAGCCTGTAGTTATAATCATTGTTATAGTAGACTTGTAGTGTAAGGCAGGTATTATTTAGAGTCCGAGCCGGACGCTTTTATGAGCCGGCCGGGACTCTAAGGGCTGCTGGGCGTCAGCCTCCCTATATAAAGGGAGGACCCGGTGGCGGTTTAAGGGCGACAATAAGATCATCGAGAGCCGGGATAACTGTTCAGCTCCCTGGCGATCGTAACCCTAATCAATAACACCTCAAACTGGACGTAGGCTTTTACCTTCACTGTAAGGGGCTGAACCAGTATAAACCCTCGCGTTCCTTGTCCCACATAACCCCTTCAAGCTTCCTAGTTGCGATGGCTCCACGACTAAGTCCTAGCTCAAGGACATCTGCCGTGACAATTCCACGACACATCCCATCCACTTTTTGAATAAGACGTTCTAAATCAAATCCCATGTGAATTCCATCTGAACGACCCATCCTAGATTTGAAATCAGACCAGAACACTCCCCCCATTTGATTGTGATCAGTTATAACAACGCCATCAGTTGACTTAAAGAAGAGATGGTATTCCTTCTATACGTTACTGCGACCATGGCGTGGAATATTTTTGTATTTTCCTCACCAATTTGAATCCTCTGAATAGTGCACTGTTGAGGCCAATATATGAATTGCAAATGAAGGATCTTCTCAAGATGAAGCTTTACAATTCACCAGAAGTTAATTCCTATTGAAAAAAATGGATTTTCCGCCCTCCCAGATCGGATGTACCTCCTCGCTCACTCTACCGCCGGCTCCTCCTCATCTGTCTTTGCCCTATCTTCCTCTTCTAGATCGGCTACAAAGCGCTTCAACATCCTAACACATACATCGTGCACGATCATCGCCGCATCGTCGTCCAACTCTTCCTAAGCCCGGCAGGCACCAAGCTGATCCACACCCGGCATCTGCGACCGCACAAACTGGGGCGATAAGTCAGGGAAATGGAGAGGCGTCGTGTTGACGTCCACACAATGTGACACGGACCTAGTGGCGGAGGCCGGGGACTGCTGTTGTCGGTCAAGCTGCTCTGCGGCATGGAAGCAGAGCGTCTGATATTGCTCCGGGCAGGCCGGCGTGTGCATGGAAAGTTGCGGCGGCGCCTCGCGTCCCCGGCCCAGGCCCCCGCCCCCACCACCATTCTTAGTGTCGGCCTCTTGATCCTGTGCCTTTTTTGATGGCGGGCTTGCCATGTCGCGAAGCTGGTCCTTTGGGCCTCCGCCTTTAGTGGATCATCCACCTCTGCCGGCTCCGACAGCTCGTCGAGCGGGTCCATGCGGCGGTGGAAGCAAAATGGGAAGGAATTGGGGTAGAGAGCGGCGGCGACCGGAGCCGAGAGGATGAAAAAAGGGTTTGGCGTGAAAACAATGCGGACTGCTCCAAATGCGCGGGCTCTGCCTCGTTTTGGGTGGGTTGAGGATGTCGGAGTCCTACGTGGCGGATGTCCGTACTCCCGCAAAGCCCCTCCCCCTTGTTTATTTCTGGTTTGTGAACTTTTGGGCAAATAGACCGGTCCCACGAACCGATGAGGTACCGTGTTGGATGGCAAACTGCGTCCGATCACTTGATTCGGACGGTCGCAGGTGGTTTGGGGTCCGTGTTGAAGATGCCCTTAGAGTACAACCAAAGAGTGAGAATTGATCGTGGATTTTTTTTTCTTACAATATGCACATAGGGGAAAAAGTATCTTCATTGCATATTTATTATCACAACTTGGTAACATGATGTACGGTGCAGGAAAAATCATGTACAATTTTGTTAAATATGAAATCTGTAAATTTCTACGAGCCAAATGTCTTGGTACATGCGGAGTAAGTTGCATGTTATATCCACGTGTTCCTCTTTATAGTGCCGCATTCTATATTGATAAAATAATTTAATTTAAAGAGTACAACCTCATTCACTTTTTCTGAACCACATGTTGCCCTTCATATGTACATATGACTTAAGGCTCCCTCACCTTTGAACATCTTCAATTTCAGACCTAACAACAGAATACCTCTTCTTAAAACAATTGATATAGCTATATAGTGTACATGCAATTAATATATTTTTTAGAATGAAGGCCCATGAAGATCCCGATTTTGAATTAACAAAGCCAGCAAACCGGCCAGGAATTAAGAACACACAACAGACCACATCGGCCAAGCGATACAGGAGAGCACTCTAGAAAGATTACAACTCAACGCAGTGTACAAGCTTGAAAAGAAAATGTAGACAAACCATAGCTTGCACAAGCCGAAGACCGCCGCAAATAGGAAATATGTACCAAGGATAGTGACCAGCAGGAGTGCGAGTTGTCCTCCCTAAACAGACTGTAGTCATGGACTAGGCTGACTCCCAGGATGGAGGAATCCAAGCATCTTCAGAGGGGGCCCGTCTGGCTGAGACGACGAGGGCGGGAAGAAGAAGGAGAAATAAGACGTTTGGCTGACATGTGAGACCCCCATCCACCGCAACAGGTCAACACATGGACTAGGTCTAGTTTTTGCCACATCAGCCCGACAGACGGGTCCCACCTGCAGTTCTGCTGTTAGACACAACTTATTTTTGAATCAGTGTGTTTTGTTACTCACTTGACGCAGATATGATAGTTTTGGCAAAAGCTTTAGTTTTGGAGTACCCTAGCAGCCTAGCCATAAATATGGTAGTTTTCATCAATTTACTCCCCCCAATGCTCCTCTTATATATCCAACCCTTTGTAAATTGACTTAAATAGTTTTATCTACCAAGTACAAACTCATTCACTTGTTTTCAACAACGCCCCCATGCTCCTCTTATATATCCAACCCTTTGTAAATTAACTTAAATAGTTTATCTACCAAGTACAAACTCATTCACTTGTTTTCAACGACGCTCCCCATGCTCCTCTTATATATCCGACCCTTTGTAAATTGTCTTAAATAGTTTTATCTACCAAGTACAAACTCATTCACTTGTTTTCAACGACGCCCCCATGCTCCTCTTATATATCCAACCCTTTGTAAATTGACTTAAATAGTTTATCTACCAAGTACAAACTCATTCACTTGTTCTCAATGCCCCCCTCCCTCCCATGTATATATACTTGGCTGGAAGCTCCCTTCACTCCTTAACCTTGTTATATTGTAGTTATAGTCAGGTGGTGCTTACCTCTTCTCAAACAATTGCTATAACTATATAGATGGCATGCAGCTGACATCTTTAGTTACATGCGATTTTATTCTGCACTTAGCCATTTTCCTTGACATCTCGCTATATAGTGAAACATGTGCAGAAACTCACTTGCTTTGAATGAGAGGCATTGGGGAAGTACATGGAACCCATTTGGTTCCTCATGTGACTAATATATATGTGATATCTACTATTTGGTTAGGGGAGTTAAGGGTCATCCTGAAATGGAGTATTAATTTACTTCATAAAGTGTATTTTATTGAGTTTTATTTGAAATCAAAGACTGAAGCGCCCTCATGCCTAGAATCCAAATAAGCCCTCAGTATTTTCTATGCACTTCACAAACATGCATTGACTTAGTTTATCAACAAATTAGGCTCATGACATATATTGTCAGATAAGTAAAAAGATTCGACGTGCTATAGTATGGAAGACCAGACATCATGCAAATAACTAAATTTGTGAGAATTGGTTGCGAGATGATCATATACTAGAGGCTAACGCGCACATCGCCACATCCTTCTTCACTCGTGGGATTGTCTTTTTTCCCTAGCATGTTATTGTGGTTGGTTGTTTCATTTTTGTTTTATCTGCATTGGCTTGGGTTCTAATTATGTTATAGTGGTGTTTTTTCGTTTTTCTATTGTGTTGGTTGCTGCTAGAGGCAATATTTGTTCTGAGAGGAGAGTGTAGTAGTTCTTCGGTGCGTGGTTGTGCTGTCCTTGCATATTTCGACCTTAGTGTCAGCCGGTGGTCGTTGTGTATTTCTATTCCAAGCTGAAACCGTGGAATTGCTATAATCATGTTCACATGATCAAGCCCATGAAGCTCCCAATTGCTCAGCTTGGCTCCCTGCTCCACTCGCTCGCTTAGCGTTTTTTCCGGCTCGCTACTATCTTGTAAAAAGCCGACTATTGTAGATTAAAACTGTTCGTTAAATCAAATGTGCCCTTGAATTTTCTTTTAGAAAACTGAAATTTAAAAATCATGGATTTCAGGAAATATTCACAAATTTGAAATAGAGTTCGCAACTTTTAAAAATGTTCACAAACTTTAAAAAACATGAATTGAAAAAATTAGGGTTTAAGAAAATATTCACAAATTTTAATAAATGATCGTGAATTAAAATGTTAATAAATAAATAATAGAAAACATGAAGAAAACATGAAAAAAAATAAAAGAAAAACAAACAAGAATTTTTAACCAACGGCACGCACTCTTAGAGGCGGGCCCCGCGCCCACAGCCCTTGACGCACCACGAGGCACAAATCCAAGGAGCTCAGTGCTTCCTCTAATGTACGAATTGTTGGGCCCGCGAGTGCAGAAAATTGTAGTCAAGCAGCAATTTTTCTCCGGTGAATGATCCTAAGATTTATCGAAACTGTGGGAGTTTTAAATTGCTTGCTACCAATGATCATGACTGCATACACAATATAGAACATGAATCGGCCCCACACGAAACTAGTAAGATTATCAGTCTTACTAACCTTGCTAGTGCGAGGACTAAAACAACTTGTGTTTGAAAGTAATGATAGTAGCAAAAGAAACAAAAGCAAAGAACTATAAAAAAATTCGTGACACGCCTCTCCTCCCCCACCCCCGTGTCGCCTCTCTCTAGCGACACGGGGGAACCCCTCCGGCGCCGCCACCTCCCCTCCTCCCTCCACCCCCCACCTCGCCGCCGCCTGAGGAGACCGCCGGCGAAGCCCGGACTGGCTCCAGGGAGGGTGGCGGCGGGGCATCTCTCTGTGAGGCGCGAGGGCGCATCTGGCGCGCGGGCGCGGCTCCGGAGCGGGCGGGTGTGGCTCCGGCGGTCTGTGGGGTGACGCGGCGCGGTGGTGGTCTCGCTCCGGCGCGGGCTGGCGCGGCTCCGGCGGTGGGTGGGCGCGGCCAAGCGCGGATCTGGCGTGGCGATGTGCGGCGCCGCGGTCCCCGCGGGATGGTGGTGCTCGGCCCGACGGCGTCTTGGTGGTGCTCCGGCAGCTCCTGGCGCTATGGATCCGGCGGATGACGGGGGCGGCAGCTCCGGGCGTGCGTGGCTGGCTCTGGCCGGCCCTGGGTTCTCCGGATCCGGCTGCTTCGTTGCGGCGAGAGGCCGGCAGACAGTGTGGCAGCGCCGGGCGAAAGCTCTGCCTCGGGCTTCTGGCCGGGGCCGGCGACGGCGACGCCCTCGGGTGCCGCGCTCTTCTTGAGGACGTCGTTGAGGTGTGCTGTCTGCCCTGCTTGTGTCTTCGGTCGGTGAGACCAGTGGTGTGGTGGTGGCTTCTGCTTGGTCATGGCGCGATGGCTTCGTGGGAGGTGTGCGGGTCAGCGGAGGTGCAGTGCGTGAGGGTGTGGTGTTGGGCGGTGCTCCGGGCGAAGGCTTGCCGGGTTTCTACCGGCCGACGGCGTCGGCGTCCGCGGATGTCGTGTCACCTCCTTGGAGGCGCCGCCGTGGAGTCCACCCCCTGCACATCCTCGGTTCCAGCTCTTCGGGTGAAAGCCTAAGGCCCAGTCGGGTCGGCGACGGCGTCGGCATCGTTGCTTCCTCCTTTGGGGCGTCGCCTTGAAGAGCATTGGATCCCGTTTGCACGTTCCTTGGGATGGACGCTCGCGGCATTGCGGTCGGCGGCTGTCTATCCGACAATGTGGATGTTGCGCGACTTCTAGTGTGGCAACGATGGCGGCTTCGAGCGAAGTTGGGCGGCTGCTGAGCTTTGGTAGTCGGTCTCATCCAGCGTGTTCGAGGGGTTGTCGGGCCTCATTTGTCTTCCTGAAGTCGGAGCTGTAGAGGAGGTGCTTCCGCGGCGACGATGACATGAGACGGGTGGTTGGCTCCGGTGCCGGCTCGACGCAGGCCCAGCGCTTTCCCCCTACAATGCTCGTCGACAGAGTCGGAGCTGCCCGGTCGTTGGCGTGTGCGGTGGACTGTTTGGCATCAACCGACGCAGGCCTCGACGCTTGTTCGCGGTTTTCTCTTCGACGGCGTGTGTGCGTTCTTGTGTGGGTTGCCAGGTCGCCCTGTGTGCCTTGTTTTTCGGGCATGTTGTGACGTTTTTGCCCGGTTTTCCGTTAATTAATTGGGCACTTCTCTTCGACCTTTCTTAATGAATCGGGCCCTAAGGGATCGCGTTTCAAAAAAAGAACTGTAAAAATTGTTTCATCGAGGTTGGAACTCGGAAGCAATAACGATGTATTGGACTGGAATTCATAGTTTCAGTGGTGGCATTCTTGGATAAAAGATGACATGGCAACGTGTGTATCGATTAAATCGCAGTTTTTTACGAGTTTGATCATACACGACATATAATTGCAATAGACCTCATGTTCAAATAACTGTAGACCGTTAATCAAGCTGGTGGTCGGTCAGTTCGGCCCCCAGAGGAGCAAGCAGGGTAGCTTCTCCGTCCTGGCGATCTCGGCCGCTCCCGCCGCGGCTGCCGTCGCGCGCCGCGTCTCCTCCCGCTCCACCGGCCCCGCCTTCCACGAGCCAGTCCTCGCCGTCACCACCGTCTGATCAGCCTGAGCCTCTGCAGTTCCCGTCCTCGCGCAGTGCCGGCCTCGCCCCGGCCCGCCGGCCGCGGACGCAGTCTGGCGCTCGCCCAGGCGCAGCGAGGCGCGGACGGCGGACTCCCGCCTGCAGCCCCGCCCGTCGCACTCGCACATGCCGGCCGCCTAGCCGCCTGAAGCAGAAGTGGAGCTTAATGGGTGCACTCGAGCTCTGTTTCTCTTGAAAACAGCCACGTTGTTTATCTATACCACTATATGAATAAGTTTGAATAATAGCCATTCGATCTGCAGCATCCCACGGCTGAGAAGTGGCAAATCCAAGCGTTATTGGCCGTTAGATCATCTCACTGGTTGTGCAGGATTTCCCCACGTGTATGGACAGTAACGTCCTGAGTGTGAGAGGTGGGAATCTCTTCTCCATTTCTCTAGAACCTCCTTTTCATGGCCACCAAACAAGGACATCAGCACATTCCAAATGGAACTGTATATAACAATCTTCTACGCTTCCCTGTATATAACAATCTTCTATGCTTCCCTGTATATAACAATCTAGCAAGCTTGCTAGATCTGCACCAATTGCAGCTAAAAATGAGAGATAAAAATCATCAACCAAATGGAGCTGACAAGAATTGAACGGCAAGTTTGACAAACACGGATCATCATTTAGAAGAAGCAGAAGGTGTTAAAGGGGAATGGGGAGAGGATAAGAACATGATCAGAATGGGAGTTCATCAAGCAAGCTCCATTCAAAGCATTAACAAATGGATCCATTCCTCCGTTTAGTCTCCAACTAGCAACGGAATAAGCTCCAACAAGCAACGGGAGCACATGATGGGGACCAAGAGCTGCGTGCTCCCATGGAGCCTTGTGCCGTGGTGGCCGAAGCGCAAGGGAAAACAACTACGGGCGCATGGGGACGAGGTGAGAGACAGAGTTCTAGGACGCTGGAGAAGACTGATCCATTTGGATCTTAACGAAGCCTAAAACAGTGGGGAAGTATGTAGAAGATTAGAGAAGAGATAACGTACTGGAGATGATATTGACTGGGCCAGTGCAGCCTGCACCCCGATTGAGCCCATACACGTAGTATAGCTGGGCTTCCGTGCCTTACTCCAAAAAACAACTAGGCTTTCGCACGAATAAATTTGTACTGGTGATAATGCTCACAGTTAAGTATTTTGTTAGGATTGCCTAAAAAAAAGTATTTTGTTAGGATTGCCTAAAAAAAGTATTTTGTTAGGAATATAAAGAACAGACTTACTGTGAATAATGTGTGAATAATGCATGTCTTCAATTTTAGCCCAAAACAAAAAGGACCCTAAACGTATGGAGTGAATGTTGTAGCAACATTGACCAACGCGACCACCGACCAGGCGGTAGATGTTGATAATTGGTGTATAGGTGATCTGAATGCCATACGCATACAAGCTCCTCTTGGAGTCTGAACCCCATAGACATAAAATCCACTTCTGAACGTCGTGATCGAAAAAAAAATGTCGACCAACGCGACGCACTCCAGTATCATCCAATCACACCCTGATTGTGTCATGTTGCTAGGCCATCACACTTGTTAGGACATTCCGCCTGATATGAAGGAAGCTAGATGGGTCGCACCCGAATTGAGTCACACTTTAGTCCAATCCAAAATATATTGTTGGAGTATTACAAAAATACAATAGCTCCACATACTATTTTTTTGCTAGAATGTTAAAGAAAATGTCATGATAGTTGCGAATAATTATTACAATTTTCAATTCATATTTGCTTTTGGTTTTATCTTGGATTGTGTTTTCTTCCCAAAAAAGCACATTTCAAAGCTACATTGATTGACAATATCTTCGTTACGTGCAAAGCACGTGCAACTTACTAGTTTTTTATAGAGCACGGAGCACTGATTTAGTATTTCTCTCGGCCCAAAGCTGTGGGTGAGAAGGTGCGTCGTGACGGGGCGTTCTTCAGCGGGTTCCGCGTCCAGGTGAAGTGGAGGGAAGAAGACGCCGACGTGTTGGAACGTGCCGGATCCGTCCGGTGAGGCGTCCAGCGTCCACGGTTTCGGCTCGTCCGCCCAGGCTGGAAACGACGAGAACGGGGCAGCGCGTAGCCCGAACCAAGGAACGACGCCAAGCGGGAAAGTCGGGAAACCAGTGGCTGCGACGCGAGCCGGTGCACGTGGCCTGTAGCCTGTGACCCGTTTACGCTGCGTCCGTCGACTGCACCGAGGAAGGCGTGTGGCACATTTCTTTGGGCCGTGTTTGGTTGCCGTCCGCTACAGTACCGCATTGCATATACTTTTTCACTCAGCCCGACTCTTGAAAAAAGCCTCATATGCGACATCTGCAATTTGTTTGGTTGCCTGCATATGGACTGCCTGCATCAGTGGATTTACTTTGGCATGTTGTTTGGCTGCCTGTATTGTCTCGGCGCATACAACTACACGCTGTTTGGTTGTCCGCATGGGGTATGATTAAGAGTTAGCACTTGCACTTAGCACACAGGGTTAAGAGCTAGCAGAGGAAGAGGGAGAATAAATGCAGTGTGTGCCCGACCATGGCGACTGCGGTGGCTAGTGGTCGTGGCACCGTGTCCGACATGACGAGCATGGAGTTGTGGACGAGCGACCCCGTCGGCGGCACGGTGAGCGACACCGTCGGCGAACTAGTTGCGGTGCTCGCGCAAAGACAATCGACAGAGGAGGAAAATGCATTGCCCGCGCCATGATATCGTTAGTGCAGTGGACGAGAGAGGAGGCCGCGATGATCGACACCGGAAATGACTCGAGTGTAGTAGGGCGAGAGAGGAAGCCAAGATGATCGACCCCGTCGGCGGCGCGGCAAAATGCAGTGTGCACGAAGGCAGAGGACACAAGAAGCAGTGTGCGCGTCATTGCAGCGTCAGTGCAGTAGGACGACGACAGAGAGTAGGCCGAGATGAGCGACGCCGGAAACGACTCTAGTGTAGTAGGACGTGGGCAAGGAGATCAAGGGGAAGGGCTTCGGCGTCGAGAGGGACGAATAGGAGGGCTCTGAGCAGAGGACAGAGGAGCTCGACATGACGGTCTCAGTGCAGTAGACTGCTGCTCAAAGAGATAGGGAGTTATGATCGTCGAAACCAAAAACTTACAACACGAATGTTGTGAGGAACTGCGAGATTAGGCTGCTAGTCAAAGAAAATTTCAAATGATTGATCGTGTGCGACGAATCTGACAAAATTCGTCCAGAATAGCTTCAAACGGGAAGACGAGATTAAGAACTTACGGCCGACGAAACTACGAACCGATCGCCTGAATGGAACCGTAGCATCGAGGTGCATCTTTTTCGTGTAGAGCTTACCTCAAATCGAATTGTGTAGATCAGAGGGAGGAGATTAGATAGGAGCTTAATGAAGGTTGAAGAAGAACTCAGGTAATCACCTCGCATCCCTCCTGTCTCCGGCTTGCCCTCGCCTCCGCCTGGCTCGCGAAAAACTGTAGATTTTTGCGTTTCCAGCGAGCCAGCCTCTGGGCTACTTTAAGAAGCGTGCGATGCAGGCCCAATAGTAAAACCAGACAACCAAACCGGCATTTTTCTTCCCGCGCGGGCCTGGTTGGGCTTTATGCGGGCAACCAAACACACTCTTGAGTGAGCGAGGTCCCACCTACCCACTGGTCCAACCCGACCCCTGGTTTTTGGGAACCCTGGTTCTGGTCTGTAGTCTACTGGCCGGAAACCAGCGACGGAAGCCCCCTGTTTCCCCTGCCTCTCGCCGCACGCAGAATCCCCACGCCCGCCTATATAAACGCCTCGCCCCTGCTCGTCGGTGAGAACACAGCGTCGACTCAACCAGAGCACACAAGAAGCGAACAACCGAGTTCAGTTTCCCGCGGGCACAACCTCCACCGAAAGCACAAGACAGAGATGAGCTCGTCGGCGGCCAAGAAGGGAGTGTCGATGGTGGTGGCTACGAGCATGGCGGCGGTGGAGGCGCTCAAGGACCAGGCGGGGCTGTGCCGCTGGGACTACGCGCTCCGCTCACTCTACCACCGCGCCGTCGTCACCGGCCGCCGCGCCGTCCCGGCGTCCCTCTCCTCCTCCTCCTCCTCCCAGGCCGCCGTAGGCAGGGCTGCCCGGCCAAGGCGGTCCGAGGAGGAGAAGCTGCACAAGGCGTACCACATCGTTTGCTGGGGGCCAAACTGATTGTCTAACAGCACATTTTTTTTCTGCTTCTCCATTTTTATTCCTTCCCATCTTGGCTATCCGTGAATGAATGGTGTGTAAATCGAGATATAAGTATCCACGGTTTGTAAATCGAGATATATGTTTCAAGGTCAGTCATGCACTCGGCCCTCTGATCTGAGGCGAGCTGCCAAGTGATTGATGAGGCAAATATAAGAAAATGGCATTGTTCTTGTTCTGCACAAGGAACAACTACCTCTTCGCTCCTTGATCTTACCAATCTATTCTCAGATGTGTTTAAGGCATGGTGCTCTGAGGGCATCTCCATTGCTGGGCGCTTAGGCCAGGCGCCAGGTTCGTAATCCCGGCAGATTAGCGGTTGCCGGGTGTAATCCTGGTGTCAACCCTGTCATCGACGCCAAACCATGCACCCGGTTCCAGTACTTAGCGTCCACGTTGTTTAGTTAATTAGCGTCTAGCGTTGAGGGATGAGGCGCTTAGGTGTGTTTCAGATTTTTATTTATTTATTATTTTGTCTATAAGCGCCTATGTAAGCTCCTAGCATTGTAGATGCCCTGACGATCAGATCTCAACAAATTCCAGCGCTCATCCTAACCGGTTAAGTTAAGTGGCAGACCACAATGGATTTACAGTAGACAGGGACAAATATTCGGATGCATCAGAGAAGTCAGCAACCGACAATAGATATATAGAAGAAGAAGAATTTGGGAGGCCTCAACTGCCACCATCCGGGTGCAGTTTCCATGATTCATGCTGCTTGAGCTCCCATATTGGTGTACACGATCTGGTGTTTTCTCTTCATTTCAGGACAAAAATCCTTTAATGATCATGCCTAAAAGGGAGTAAACTCTTGTGTCAGCAATGAATATGGTAAGACAGTAAACAAGGGAAAAGTGGGAAAACATGACATTGCAAGTGTTGCTGCTGTTCCAGCTGATCATAGTAATGCTGTACTAAATTAAGATTGAAGGGAGCACAAAATACTAGAGCATAGCAGGTCTCAGCCTGCTACACTACTCCTGTATTCGTAATACTTTCTTGCCCGCTGTCGCGCTGAATTATAATCAGTTCGTTCATAGCAGACACCGACAAGGTAACAACGTTGATTCAGAAACAGGATAAATAAGATCTTTTGAGAGTCTTTAAGGAGTTTAAAGTGCAGAATGTAAGGGCCAGATAATATACTCGACGATAATATACTCGATGATTATTTATACATAGGTAAGCAAACATGACATGGCATGATGCTGTCAGGAGCCACAAATTCCCTGAGTTATTCCAGTGACAGGCTTAACTGAATTTACAGCACAACACATGCCACAAAGAACTAAAAGTGGCAGCCTCGACCTGTATTGTGTAGTCATATGTTTGAGGATTACACCAGTGGCAGATTAAGCTGAGTTAACAATACTACACATGTAGAAAGTGACACATATTCAGATGCAGACAAGTCAACATCTGCTAAAGCATAGCACTACATAATTTGGCCACAACTAGTACCATCAGGGTATGTTTGCCAGGATTTATACTTGTTGAAACTCCATGTTACTGTACATGTTTTGGTTTCTCTCTTGACGCCAGGAAAAGAACTTTTAACCAGCAATAATATATGGCAATAGTAATGATAAATAAGGAAAATCTTAAAAAATTGCGAAACCCACTGCCATACCGGCTGATTAAAGCACTCTTGTTCTTGTAATACTTTCCTGTCACCAAGTCTCAGCTTTCTACAGTGTTTTTGTAATACTTTCCTGTCACCAACAAGGCAACAGGTTAATGTAGACCCATCATATTTTTGATGAGTCTTAAGGAGTTAGGCTGCAAAGTATAAGTCTCAGACAACATACTCAATGATCCTTGATGCACTACAGAACACAGCATCCTGCCTACCTTGCAGATTAGCTTGTTCTTTGCCTTGCCTAATAGTTCTTTGTTTCTGATATTTCGCATTATCTGGTCATAACTCCACAACAAACAAATCATTAAACCTTGACAAAAGCCTCGTGCAACGGCTGGATTGCACTATCATCAGGCTCACTGAGAACTATCTGAACATTCGGTGAGGCCTTTCTGAGAGGCGATAGTTTTCTGTCAAGAATATGTGAAGTATTCATATGATCTTTCTGAAGCCATTCTGGGTGATCAATCTTGGGAGTAAACAGTATCAGTTGGTTGAGACTTGTAGACTTCTTCAAGAAAAGGCTTACTAGCTGCATCTCATTGTGGCGCCCCTTGATATTCATCATGTTGACCAACAGAAGGTTTTCAAAGCCATCTCCATCAGATATCTCTTCCATCGATCCATGTTTCTGTGATTGATTTTCTTCAGGTGGCTCTCCCTCTGACAACTCTTCCTCGAGTTCAATTCCCTCCAACAGCTCTTCCTCTAGGTCATCTCCCTCTAACAGCTCTTCCTCTAGCTCATCTCCCTCTGACAGCTCTTCCTCCAGGGCATCTCCCTCAGACAGCTCTTCCTCTAGCCCATCTTTCTCCAGTGTTTCTCCTTCTGAAAAGTGTTCATCTAGCTCATCTTCATCTGATGCCTCTTGCTCTGATAGCTCTTCCACTGACCCATCTTCCTCTGATTCTGATCCTGATGGTTCATCCTCTGGCTTATCTTGATAACTACTTGTAGGAAGCTGCAAGAGGGTGTAGTAAGCATTCAAAATAACTGAGCACATCAAGACCAAGCAACAATACAATGACTACTATCTGAATACAGTCAAGGTCATAAGGTGATTTCTTTAACAGTGTACGCAAACAAAAGTCATCATGCAATGGAATATACAACAGCTCGTATTCACCTGCACAAATAACCTCTCCAATCGAGGGCCACAGCAGGTCACGAGGAAACAGTAAATGTCGTTCATGTTGTCGATCTCCAATGCGAACATCAGTAGCTGAAGCTCTCTCAAATTCAGCAATTTGCATGGTGCAGCACTTGTGGCAACTAACCTGGCACGAGCTTCGGCAGACAGTCTCTGCAAAGCATAGCAACGAAGAAAGTTATCAATAAGACAGTAACTGAGTATTGAGATCAACCCGGATGGCATGAAATGCAGAGAGCGACGAACCCGTAGGACTCTGCTGCAGAGGGTAAGCACAGTGAGGTTGGACAGATTGGTTAGTAGTTGAAGCCAGTTTCTGCGCCGCCCCCGGCGTTCAGGTCCTCCGAAGCAGATGTAAAGGTCAGCAAGAGCGGTGGTGGCCGGTATGCGGTAGGCAGGCATGTAGGCGCCGCTGTAGTGGAATGAGCGCAGGCCGGACGCATCGTCGGCAAGAAAAACTTCGGTGTCCGAACCGCACTGTGCAACGGTGAGGCTCCTCGGGCGTGCCCCGGCCGCGGCGACGCTGATGAAGTAGAGGCCTTCGCAGTAGCGCAAATCGAGGGTGTGGAGGAGGGGGCACGCGGCGACCAGGCTACGGAGTGTGCCGTCGGAGATGCGGACGCAGTGGAGGTGGATGACCTCGAGGGCGGAGAAGGGGTGGAAGCGGGCGGAGAAGGAGTCGGGGAGGCCGACGGTCATGGCGCCGAGCGAGAGGCGCGCGAGGTGGGGGTCGCAGCGGGAGCCGGTAGTTGAAGAAGATGTTGAAGACGCTGTGCGCCAGGTGGACGTGCAGGTCCTCGACGGCGCAGGCGGCCGCGTATTCAAGGCAGCGGCGGAAGTGCTCGGCCTGGAGCTCGCCAATGTCGAAGGAGAGGGCGAACCGCTGCAGACGACGCCGCCCGCGCCGCTCCAGGGTTTCGAGGAGCGGATGGGGGGAGTCGTGGGTGCCGAGGTGGAAGTCGAGGGAGGAGGGCGCCGGCCAGCGGCGCGTCCAGAGCGAGCGCCACCCGGTGGAGAGCGCGCCCGTGCGGATGGCGGATTTGAGCGGGAGCAGACAGAGGACGTGCAGCCGCAGCGCCTCCGGCAGCTCCGAGATGTGGTCCTCTGCCGCCTCCACACCTGCTTCTACTTCCTCCTCCTTTCGCCGCCGCTTCGTGCCACCGCCGAGATCGAGATGCGACGACGCCGCCGCCATTCCCCACGTTTGACGCCGACGGCTCACGGCCACCCCGTCGGACCTCAGAGGTTAACACTGGACAGGGCCTCCAGTTAACCTCCGATCGATCGGCCCAAAACTTCTGCGGAAGGAAGTGGGCTTATCGGTGTACAAAAGAAATGAGTTTTCTGGAGGACAACAATTTATCAAAAATGGATTTACGCCAGTCACGGGCTACAATGAATTTACAGTACATTTTCTAAGAATTTACGCCAGTGACAAAAAAGTTAACATCTACAATCAGCGTACAAAAACGTCTTGGTATTTTGGGACCGAGGTACTGACAATTGATTTGCACCATCACGGTACATTTTCTAAGATTCCACGCCTGTTAAACTCCATATGTTGTTGTGCATGATTTAGTTTTTTCTCTTAACTTTAGGAAAATAATCCTTTAATGTCAAATCATCAATGAAGATGGTAAATACAACAAACAAGGAGTAGTGTGAAAACATAACACTCTAATTGTTGTTGTTATTGTTGTTCCAGACTTTCTTCGGCACCATCAAAGTTTAGTCCATTTCGGATGGAGGGAATCCACTCTTAGGGGTTTGTGCGGTGAAGTGGGTATGGATGGGTTTGTGTAAGCTGAGAGTGCTATAAAACAACAATAGTATTAGCAGACCGCGATCTACATTCACAAAAATAAAGAAAAGGAGATCATGATCAAGGGGTTGAGAAGGATCGATAGGAAATGTAGTACATCAGAGGAGAAAATTTTCGAGCCGAGAAAGATGAATAGTGCATATTGACTTGCCTTTTTTTCCTTTCTTCGACAAACCAATTGAAGCTCTGTATATTCATTTAGAAGAATAGATTGTCCAGTTTATTAGGGGAAATCCGGCGAAAACGAGATACACAGGGCACACGTAGTCCCCCGCTGGTGCCTACACACACACACTAACAAATGCCTTGAGAGCGCAACCCGATGTTGCGAGGTCACTCGTCGGCGAGAGCGCCAGACAGGCCTAGCGCTAGATGTTGCATGGTGACTGGAGAATTTCCGCGAGGTGATGTTGCGATGACCGTCGACGATGCTTCAGAGGTGCTGTTGTGACAGGCGTCGCTGTCACATCCCTAGTTCTGATAATGACTAGTGCTAGCCTCTGGTGTTGCATCATGTTTATCTTGCTCAGAAATTTGGTAATGGGGATGACAGAACCCCCAGCACCCCCCTTAATCCAATTAGGGTTTACTAAAATCTTTTTCAATGAACCTAAAATGCCCTTCTAAAATGTTCATCATCTTTGCCCTGGTCTAGAACCTTTGACAAAAATGGTGCACACTTTTCTAGGACATCATAAGGTCACTGGATTAAATCATATGCTATTTGCATTGGACATTTAAATGCTAGTATAAAATATTTTAAATGTCCAAATAATCTTAAACCAAAATGTTTCCTGTTAGATATATTCTGTACAGTGGGCACGAGTAGTTTGATGATTTTTGAAAGTGCTTAGGCATT
The DNA here is from genome assembly GCF_018294505.1 of Triticum aestivum. Taxonomy (NCBI): domain Eukaryota; kingdom Viridiplantae; phylum Streptophyta; class Magnoliopsida; order Poales; family Poaceae; genus Triticum; species Triticum aestivum. The sequence continues at coordinate 559,566,888 of NC_057814.1, forward strand.
TTTAGAAAGCCACAAACCTACAGAAAGAAAAGAAAAACAAAATAAAAAAGGAAACTAACTTACCTGGGCAAACCCACCAGCCGGCCCACCTGGCGGCCCAGCACTGCGCTGGCCCGCGCCAGCCAGCTGCTTCTTCCCTGCCAGGTAGGCAGGGAGGTGATGCCGGCCCGCGCAAGCTCGCCACGGTGCCAGCTGCTTGCCGCTCGAGTTGCTGGACGCCTGGACGTCCTCCACGTCGTCGCCCCGACACCCTCGACACCTCACTCCCCCCCCCCAGCGCCTCTCTCCCGCTCTCCCCCACCATGGCTGACGTACCCGCAGCCGCACCGCCGCCGTAGCCACGGCCACCGTCGACTCCACACCGTCTCGCCGTGTCCAGAAGCTCCGCCGCCCTCCTCTCCATCGAGCAGACCGAGCCCCGAGCGCTCATTCGCCCCGGAGCCACCGCAACGACCTCGCCCGACCACGCCGTCGCCGGAGATCCCTTTCGCCGTCACGCCTGCACCAGTTCGTTCCCGACCTCGCCGACTAGCTCGCTGAGACCACCGTGAGCTCCTGCCTCTCCCCATCCTCTCCGTTCTCGCTGCCGTCCTCTGCAGCGACTGCAACAAGCACCACCGCACACACCGCCGCCTGAGCTCGTCGCCGACACAACTCCGGCCACCCAACGGCCATGCCACCGTGTCCACTGACCTCATCGCACCTCATAGGCCACGTAGGAGCTGGCCTCGTGCCTCCAGGACCACAGCAACGACGAGTTCGGCCTCGCCCGAACTCCGGCAGCCGCAAAGCTCGTCGCCGGCGTCATTTTCGGTGACCTTGAGCTCAACCACCACCACCCCTCGACGCGGCTTGCTCCCAGCTGTGACGCCCCCGATTCAATCGTACACTAATCATACACGCAAACGTGTACGATCAAGATCATAGACGTGGAAGATATCACAACACAACTCTAAAAATAAAATAAGTCATACAAGCATCATAATACAATCCAGGGGCCTCGAGGGCTCGAAAACAACTGCTCGATCATAGACGAGTCAGCGGATGCAACAATATCTGAGTACAGACATAAGTTAAACAAGTTTGCTTTAAGAAGGCTAGCACAAACTGTGATACAGATCGAAAGAGGCGCAGGCCTCCTGCTTGGGATCCTCCTAACTACTCCTGGTCGTCGACAGCGGGCTGCACGTAGTAGTAGGCACCTCCAGTGTAGCAGGAGTTGTCGTCGACGGTGGCGTCTGGCTCCTGGGCTCCAGCATCTGGTTGCGACAACCAGGTAGAAGGGAAAGGGGGAAAAGAGGGAGAAAAGCAACCGTGAGTACTCATCCAAAGTACTCACAAGCAAGGAGCTACACTACATATGCATGGGTATATGTGTAAAGGGCCATATCCGTGGACTGAACTGCAGAATGCCAGAATAAGAGGGGGATAGCTAATCTTGTCGAAGACTACGCTTCTGGCCACCTCCATCTTGCAGCATGTAGGAGAGAGTAGATGGTAAGTTCATCAAGTAGCATCGTATAGCATAATCCTACCCGGCGATCCCCTCCTCGTAGCCCTGTTAGAGAGGGACCACCGGGTTATATCTGGCACTTGGAAGGGTGTGTTTTATTAAGTATCCGGTTCTAGTTGTCATAAGGTCAAGGTACAACTCCGAGTCGTCCTTTTACCGAGGGACACGGCTATTCGAATAGATAAACTTCCCTGCAGGGGTGCACCACATAACCCAACACGCTCGATCCCATTTGGCCGGACACACTTTCCTGGGTCATGCCCGGCCTCGGAAGATCAACACGTCGCAGCCCTACCTAGGCACAACAGAGAGGTCAGCACGCCGGTCTAAATCCTATGGCGCAGGGGTCTGGGCCCATCGCCCATTGCACACCTGCACGTTGCGAGGGCGGCCAGAAGCAGACCTAGCCTAGCAGGCGTTCCAGTCCAATCCGGTGCGCGCCGCTCAGTCGCTGACGTCACGAAGGCTTCGGCTAATACCACGACGTCGAGTGCCCATAACTGTTCCCGCGTAGTTGGTTAGTGCGTATAGACCAAATGACCAGACTCAGATCAAATACCAAGAACTCGTTAAGCGTGTTATTTTGAAGTAACCGCGGACGCCGACCAGGGCGAGGCCCACCTCTCTCCTAGGTGGTCTCAACCCGCCCTGTCGCTCCGCCACAAAGTAACAGTCGGGGGCCGTCAGGAACCCAGGCCCACCTCTACCGGGATGGAGCCACCTGTCCTTTCAGCCCCCTCATGAGAATCACTTGCGGGTACTCAACAAGCTGACCCGACTTTAGTCACCACATGTGTCATGTATATAAAGTATATAATATATACTCGTGATCACCTCCCGAAGTGATCACGGCCCAGCAGTATAGCATGGCAGACGGACAAGAGTGTAGGGCCACTGATGGAACTCTAGCATCCTATACTAAGCAGTAGGATAGCAGGTAAGGGTAACAACTGTAGCAACAATGACAGGCTATGCAGTAGAATAGGATTAACCGAAAGCAGTAACATGCTACACTACTCTAATGCAAGCAGTAGAATGGAATAGGCGATATCTGGTGATCAGGGGGGGGGGGGCTTGCCTGGTTGCTCTGGCAAGAAGGGGTCGTCATCACCGTAGTCGTACTCAGTGGCATCAGCAATGGTCTCGGGGTCTACCGGAGAAGAAGAGGGGGAAGAAATAGTAAATACGGAGCAAACAAAGCATCACAAAACATAACGAGCTAATACGCGATGCTAGGTGTGCCCTAACGCGGTAGGAGGTGATACCGGCGAAGGGGGGAAACATCTGGGTAAGTATCCCCGGTGTTTCACGTTTTCGGACAGATGAACCGGAGAGGAAAGTTGTGTGTTTGCTATGCTAGGGATGTGTGGCGGACGAACGGGCTGCGTATCCGGATTCGTCTCGTCGTTCTGATCAACTTTCATGTATAAAACTTTTTCATCCGCGTTACGGATTATTTTCTATGGTTTTTCAAAGATTTAAACAATATTTTGAAATTATTATTAATTCGAAAATAAAGACTAAATGCTAGGTGCACCCTGCTCTGTGTACACAACAATGTACACAGAGGATGACAAGTGGGTCCAGGGGGGCTGAGTCAGCAGCCCAGTCAGCAGTCAAAGTTGGACTGTTGGCTGGTCAAACTGACCAGTGGGCCCCCTCTGTCAGTGAGACAGTTTATTTATAGGTTTTATTTATTTAAAAATTAGTCTAATTAGTAGGTGGGACCGACCTGTCAGTGGCTAGGTTAATTAACAGAGTTAATTTAAACTAATCCTAATTAGTTATAGTGGGGGGGTCCACATGTCAGTGGGGGTTTTAGGGCTGGGGGTAGTGGCTAATGACCCTGGGCCCACCTATCGGTGCCCCAGGGAGGTCCAAACCGTGGCGGCGCGCCGGCGACAGAGCCCCGGCGACCACAGGGATGCGGAGGGGTTCGGGATCGCGCCTCCCACGTCCATTCGACGCGCGGTCAAAGGGGATCGGACGCGGGCAGCGTCGCGCGTCGCCCGGTGGTAGTGGTAGCAGCAGGGGAGGCCGAGATTGGCCGGAGCGGCGATGAAGGGTCGCAGTGGCGCTCGGGTGAGCACGAGCGCGCGGCTACAACTCGCTTTCGAGCGCACTAAATGGCTAGGCGGGGCCTACGTGGTGCGGTAGGGACGGCGAGCATGGTCCCATGACCATTAGGTCATCGGAGACGCGCCGGCGATGAGCCAGGCGGCAGTGAGCTGCGGCAATGGCGGAGCTAGCAGCAGCAATAGCAAATCGAGGGGGAGGACGGAGGGGGAAACACGGCGCTGCTCACATCGATGACGGGGAGTTGCTCAGGGAGGCGCTGGGTGCAGCGGAGCGGTGGTAATCGTCGGCGAGATCCAGGTCGGGGCCGAGGATGAAAGGAGGGCGTGGCGTCGATGTGATGCTCCCCGACTTGATCTCCTCCTTGGGTTCGACGAAGACGATGAGGGGGAAGCTCCAGGATGCGGTAGCGCAGCGCGGGGTCGACGGTGTCCGCGACGGCGACGATGGCACGGCGACGAGTGCATCGGGTGCGGTGGAGAAGATGGGGGAGAGGGCGAGAGCGAGTGGAGTGGCAGGGGAAGTGGGAGAGGGGATCGAGGGGGCACAGGCGGCGTCCTTATCCCTTCCGGGGGGCCGTAGCGGCGCGGGACGGTGAGCTGGTCCGTTGGCGACCATGGGCGCGGTCGGACGAACAGTGGGGGCCTGGGGAGAAGACGACAAAGACGGGGAGGTGGCAGCTGGGCCACCTGGGCCGGCCGGGTGGGCTACGGCCCAGGAAGTAAAATGGGGGGGGCTTTTTTTCTGTCTTTTTTTTTGCTTTTCCTTTTCTGTTTTTCTCTTATATTTATTTTCTGTTTTTGCTCAGTTTAAAGATATAGGCCTTATATAAAAACATGGTTTCTTCATGAAAAATAGTTAGGGAATATTTTCAATACATCGAACATTTTTCCCTAATAGTTTGAAGAAATAAATTTAGACTTGTTTTTGGAATTTAAATTTGACCTTAGTTTGAACAAGTGAGGTTTAACAAAAGTTTAATTATGATGACCTGGCATGATTAGCAAGGGTTTACTGTAGCTTAACAACCGGGGTGTCACAAATCTCCTCCACTACAAGAAATCTCGTCCCGAGATTTAAGCGGTGGAGTAAGGGGGGGAGGTGCTGGTAGTGAAAAACCTAACGAGTCTTCTCGGTCTTGGATGCCCTTTCGAAGAGGTTGACCCCTTTCGTTCATGTCTTCATTTCTCTGCTTCAAGTCATCATGACGAAGCTGGCATCCTTTCTTCGGGAACTACATCGTACTTACGAAAGAATAAAGGGTGGGTATATTCCAGGAGAACGGACCTCTGTAAGGTGGACTATCTGATAGCAAACATCGGGGAAGGTGGCGGAAAGTAACTCTTGAACTGAAACTTTAAGAAAATATCGAGAGTAAAGTAAGGAGGTACCATGAGAAGTTTCAAGCGGGTAGGCAATCGTTCGATGCCTGAAACAAAGTGTGAAAGAGGGTCCAGAGCAACGGGAATAAGTATTGCGTCTGATACCAGAATAGATCACTAGGACGGTGGCACGTGAATTACATACGAGGCCACGCACGAGGGATAACTTTAGGAACAGGGGGTGTACAGGAGAGTCAGGTTTCGATCCTGTGGAACTATGGGTTATGGGCCCACCATGTGGGATAAAAGTAGGAGGAGATGTGATATCTTGCATGGTCATGATAGCAAGGCATGTCAGAGGGTAGCCTGCCAGTTATGTCGGCAACAACATAGGTACCAAGGGCGAGGGACAAAGAGAAGCATTTCCCTGCTCGTTGAACGAGGCGGACCAATAGGCAAGGTTCTCGTCCATCGGTGGTTACCAGAATGCTATCGACAAATGCAACAGGGTCTTACTGACACGGTTGTATACCAAGGTGTTTACATAAGCAAAAGAATATTACTGCTTAGATCATATGGATCACAAGGAAGATTAAACAAATCAATGGAAAGGAAAATGTGTTAAAAACACATATTTCAGGGGTATATCCTTCCCAAGGACAAGCAGAGCATGATATCCGTGACAGGATATAATGTAGAAAACCCGTTAGGTAAGGGGAGAGAAATTTCATGAAATTACCCATACGACGGTGTTTGGATAATTGAGCAAGAAACATTTAGCATTGGGCTACAAATGTTCTTGATGAAAATCGGAGTACCACAGACATGCTTCGAGATAGCATTGACATGGTCTTCAAGCAAGGTCGGACCTTGGATACTCAAAGGATTTACCAGGAACCACTTATAGAATAAGTCTTACAATTTCCTCATGGAAGAATGGCTAACCTTGCTAAAAAGGAAACTATAACAATAGGTCCTCCGGCCAGTTGTGCTAGGCATGACATCACCTTACCGGGTCATATATAGACCAATGTTATAACTCTTGGAAATATGTTCCAACAATCATATCTGACCGAGATTCAGATCTGATTGGTGTCAGGATAACTCAGACTCAGGATGCCTGAGAAGAAAGGTGCAACACAAATTGTCGAGACGACATCGAAGATTCTCGGGAGATGAACTATGGAAGCGAGTTCTAAACAAGGGTTCATCATTAAATCAAGGAGAGGTGAGGAGGTGATTGATTGACTCAGCGACAATCCATTGAGATTTCCAAAAAATGGATTTCCACAACTATGTGAACAAGGAGATAACATTAGCTAGATCGAATGACTTAATGATGTATGCTCGAGGAAAACATACACAGTTAAACATTGGTTGAAATGTGCACCCGAAATATGGGCTAGGTAGCACGATTAATGTTCGAATGATGATTCAATAAGCCATAGACGTAGAATGAAACTATAGACCAATAACTTCAAAGCAATAGGGTTGCTAGAAGTTTAGAATTTACACATCACAGACCATTTGTCGATATTTCGATTAGAAACAACACGGGGACCAAGAAAGAATGGTCATGGTGAGAAGTATCACTGTACCAAGAATTCTTAAGAGGTGGAGTAATCCTCACGACATTCTTGACATGAAAGATGGTAATACTCCAAGGTAAAGAAGAACAATTGCTAGATAGCATGGATCTCAAGGTATAACACGAAACACGAACAAGTTTGTGTTGAACGAAAGGCAATAAAGTGGTCGATGATAACACCAATCATCGAGGGCAAGGATGGTATTCCTCTTCAGAATTCAATTGATATCCTGGAAGAGCATCAAAATGTTGATGATGATCACGACACAATTGTCGAGAGATTTCACGAAGAAGCAATCGAACAGCGACGACATCAAGAAAAAGCAATGGTGAAGCTAAGGGTCATTGGAACCACAGATACGACACACACTCGGAATCAAGCGTGATGTTCAAGGCTAAATGATAAGATGAGGAAGATCGACATAAGCTTGGCTCATCGTCAAAAGTTGTGCTCCGGGAATAAGGACCAGGTAGCACAGTTAAAATTTAGCACGATAATGATATAGCTGATCAGGCTTGGGATGACTTGAAGGATTTTTAAACTCGTAAGCAACGAAAATTACTTAGAGTTATTGAATCAGATTGCGGACTCGATTCACTATTTGGTGTTCTCGGTTGACGACAACCCAGAACCCAGGAAAATTGGAATCAGAACAGTAGATGAAGAACCCATAAGAAGTTATGCAGTTTCAAGATAATCTCGAGATACCAGGGGGTAATTCTCGATGACAGATCAAAGTAGAGGTTGGCTAGGGTATTGCTCTGCAGAAGACAAGAGCTTAAACTTGCACGAGAAATGGTATCAAAGGAAGAAATTATGGTCGAAACCACAATCATAAATGATCAAACCATGGATACAAGATGAACTCATAACAAGGGGGTAACTATTTTCACGAGCAGCTTCCATGATAAGTTCTACATCGTGTCCACGGGCATGAACACAAAGTTCAAGGTCGACTCCCACTTCTCCAATGCATAACCTTTCATTCACTCCTCTAAATAAAAATGATTTCAGTGTCAAAACCTACCTGGTGAATTACCAGAGGAGTATGACCCGTGAAAACTTTCGGGTTTACACAGATTAAGGAAGGCATAGGTTCAACCCATCGGGGCATCTTTACAAATATATACAACAAACTTCATAGTAAACATCATCAGCTCGAGAGCAGAGCACGGTTGGCCAAAACAAAGAGTAAGATTTATCAATGGCATTATGTAACTGGGAAAGAACTTCTCGAGATTTTTGGATACGAAGGACGTTGTCGGATGATAATTCAACAAAGGACCCGACGGTTCATAACGGAGCTGATGTGTACATCGGCGCACAACCAGAGGAAGAATCAATGCAAAGGCCTTAGATTATAGAAACAACTGACTTACTCAAAGCTCAAAGGCAAAGAATCATAATTTCCAAATCAAGGGCTCAGAGGCAAAAACTCTGATTAAGGATGAATAAGTTGGGTAGGCTTAGGGTACAATCGACGGCAATTGGATTGCTTGAGAACCAGCTCACGTTTCAAATAACGTCTGAGCCGGAAGGATGAATTCTAGGCTCTGATTGAGGATTGCGAGCATTCGCAACAAATTGAATCAACGGACTCAAAATGATAATGACAAGAGATGCCAATAAGATTGCGAGACTTAATATTAATCATAATGCAAGTAAGCAAGAATTTCAAGAGCAAAAAGGCTCCTGAGGATTTTCGGAAGATCGAATGGTATTTTGAACACTTTTGGGAAATACTTGAATCAACTGGGAGTGAGCAGATACTCGGTAAGTGCGAGAATTATCCGTAGGGGTATTCAGGTGACAAAGAACAGCAAGGCAGTAAGCTCAAAGGATTCTCGGAACAACAGAGAGAATTTCGGGGTATCTTGTAATAACAAGATCAACTGGGAAACTTTGTATGAATGGTGAGTATACGTGGTTATCCATAGGAGTTTATCGATGGAAGGGAATTGCAAAAGCGATGAACACAAGTTCTCGGGTTAACAGCGGAGAGTGTCTTCAGGGTCCTCACGTGCAGCAGACGATCATCAGTAATAAGCGGCTCTCCGGGTAAAAGTGATAACGAGATCCTAATGTTAGAATTAGCAAAATTCATTTAACCCGAATAGGAGAGAGATCAGAGTCCCAGAGTAAAGGTCGAGGAGTAAAAGATCCTAGTACCACCAAATGGCGACGTGGGCCCGTAAGACACACAGCCATGTTAGTAAAAGTTTTTCAATGACTAGACTCAACTTCGGCCAAGGAGTTTGGAAGGGGGATTCCTACAGGCAGTCGGCTCTGATACCAACTTGTGACGCCCCCGATTCAATCATACACTAATCATACACGCAAACGTGTACAATCAAGATCAGGGACTCACGGGAAGATATCACAACACAACTCTAAAAATAAAATAAGTCATACAAGCATCATAATACAAGCCAGGGGCCTCGAGGGCTCGAATACAGTTGCTCGATGATAGACGAGTCAGCGGAAGCAACAATATCTGAGTACAGACATAAGTTAAACAAGTTTGCCTTAAGAAGGCTAGAACAAACTGGGATACAGATCGAAAGAGGCGCAGGCCTCCTGCCTGGGATCCTCCTAACTACTCCTGGTCGTCGATAGCGGGCTGCACGTAGTAGTAGGCACCTCCAGTGTAGCAGGAATTGTCGTCGACGGTGGCGTCTGGCTCCTGGGCTCCATCATCTGGTTGCGACAACCAGGTAGAAGGGAAAGGGGGAAAAGAGGGAGAAAAGCAACCGTGAGTACTCATCCAAAGTACTCGCAAGCAAGGAGCTACACTACATATGCATGGGTATATGTGTAAAGGGCCATATCGGTGGACTGAACTGCAGAATGCCAGAATAAGAGGGGGATAGCTAATCATGTCGAAGACTACGCTTCTGGCCACCTCCATCTTGCAGCATGTAGGAGAGAGTAGATGGTAAGTTCATCAAGTAGCATCGTATAGCATAATCCTACCCGGCGATCCCCTCCTCGTCGCCCTATTAGAGAGCGACCACCGGGTTATATCTGGCAGTTGGAAGGGTGTGTTTTATTAAGTATCCGGTTCTAGTTGTCATAAGGTCAAGGTACAACTCCGGGTCGTCCTTTTACCGAGGGACACGGCTATTCGAATAGATAAACTTCCCTGCAGGGGTGCACCACATAACCCAACACGCTCGATCCCATTTGGCCGGACACACTTTCCTGGGTCATGCCCGGCCTCGGAAGATCAACACGTCGCAGCCCTACCAAGGCACAACAGAGAGGTCAGCACACCGGTCTAAATCCTATGGCGCAGGGGTCTGGGCCCATCGCCCATTGCACACCTGCACGTTGCGAGGGCGGCCGGAAGCAGACCTAGCCTAGCAGGCATTCCAGTCCAATCCGGCGCGCGCCGCTCAGTCGCTGACGTCACGAAGGCTTCGGCTGATACCACGACGTCGAGTGCCCATAACTGTTCCCGCGTAGTTGGTTAGTGCGTATAGACCAAATGACCAGACTCAGATCAAATACCAAGAACTCGTTAAGCGTGTTATTTTGAAGTAACCGCGGACGCCGACCAGGGCCAGGCCCACCTCTCTCCTAGGTGGTCTCAACCCGCCCTGTCGCTCCGCCACAAAGTAACAGTCGGGGGCCGTCAGGAACCCAGGCCCACCTCTACCGGGATGGAGCCACCTGTCCTTTCAGCCCCCTCATCAGAATCACTTGCGGGTACTCAACAAGCTGACCCGACTTTAGTCACCACATGTGTCATGTATATAAAGTATATAGTATATACTCATGATCACCTCCCGAAGTGATCACGGCCCAGCAGTATAGCATGGCAGACGGACAAGAGTGTAGGGCCACCGATGGAACACTAGCATCCTATACTAAGCAGTAGGATAGCAGGTAAGGGTAACAACTGTAGCAACAATGACAGGCTATGCAGCAGAATAGGATTAACCGAAAGCAGTAACATGCTACACTACTCTAATGCAAGTAGTAGAACGGAATAGGCGATATCTGGTGATCAAGGGGGGGGGGCTTGCCTGGTTGCTCTGGCAAGAAGGGGTCGTCATCACCGTAGTCGTACTCAGTGGCATCAGCAACGGTCTCGGGGTCTACCGGAGAAGAAGAGGGGGAAGAAATAGTAGATACGGAGCAAACAAAGCATCACAAAACATAACGAGCTAATACGCGATGCTAGGTGTGCCCTAACGCGGTAGGAGGTGATACCGGCAAAGGGGGGAAACATCCGGGAAAGTATCCCCGGTGTTTCACGTTTTCGGACGGATGAACCGGAGAGGAAAGGTGTGTGTTTGCTATGCTAGTGATGTGTGGCGGACGAACGGGCTGCGTATCCGGATTCGTCTCGTCGTTCTGATCAACTTTCATGTATAAAACTTTTTCATCCGCTTTACGGATTATTTTCTATGGTTTTCAAAGATTGAAACAATATTTTGAAATTATTATTAATTCGAAAATAAAGACTAAATGCTAGGTGCACCCTGCTCTGTGTACACAACAATGTACATAGAGGATGACAAGTGGGTCCAAGGGGGGCTGAGTCAGCAGCCCAGTCAGCAGTCAAAGTTTGACTGTTGGCTGGTCAAACTGACCAGTGGGTCCCCTCTGTCAGTGAGACAGTTTATTTACAGGTTTTACTTATTTAAAAATTAGTCTAATTAGTAGGTGGGACCGACCTGTCAGTGGCTGGGTTAATTAACAGAGTTAATTTAAACTAATCCTAATTAGTTAAAGTGGGGGGGTCCACATGTCAGTGGGGGTTTTAGGGCCGGGGGTAGTGGCTAATGACCCTGGGCCCACCTGTCGGTGCCCCAGGGAGGTCCAAACCGCGGCGGCGCACCGGCGACAGAGCCCCGGCGACCACAGGGATGCGGAGGGGTTCGGGATCGCGCCTCCCGCGTCCATTCGACGCGCGGCCAAAGGGGATCAGACGCGGGCAGCGCCGCGCGTCGCCCGGTGGTAGTGACAGCAGCAGGGGAGGCCGAGGTTGGCTGGAGCGGCGACGAAGGGTCCCGGTGGCGCTCGGGTGAGCACGAGCGCGCGGCTACAACTCGCTTTCGAGCGCACTAAGCGGCTAGGCGGGGCCTACATGGTGCGGTAGGGACGGCAAGCATGGTCCCATGACCATTAGGTCATCGGAGACGCGTCGGCGACGAGCCAGGCGGCAGTGAGCTGTGGCAATGGCAGAGCTAGCAGCAGCAACAGCAAATCAAGGGGGAGGACGGAGGGGGAAACGCGGCGCTGCTCACATCGATGACGGGGAGTTGCTCGGGGAGGCGCTGGGTGCAGCGGAGCGGTGGTAATCGTCGACGAGATCCGGGTCGGGGCCGGGGAAGAAAGGAGGGCGTGGCGTCGATGTGATGGTCCCCGACTTGATCTCCTCCTTGGGTTCGACGAAGACGACGAGGGGGAAGCTCCAGGACGCGGTACCGCAGCGCGGGGTCGACGGTGTCCGCGACAGCGACGATGGCACGACGACGAGTGCATCGGGTGCGGTGGAGAAGATGGGGGAGAGGGCAAGGGCGAGTGGAGTGGCAGAGGGGATCGAGGGGGCGCAGGCGGCGTCCTTATCCCTTCCGGGGGTTGTAGCGGCGCTGGACAGTGAGCTGGTCCGTCAGCGACTGCGGGCGCGGTCGGACGAACAGTCGGGGCGTGGGGAGAAGACGACAAAGACGGGGAGGTGGCAGCTGGGCCACCTGGGCCGGCCGGGTTGGCTATGGCCCAGGAAGTAAAATGGGGGGGCTTTCTTTTTTCTGTCTTCTTTTGTTTTGCTTTTCCTTTTCTGTTTTTCTCTTATATTTCTTTTCTGTTTTTGCTCAGTTTAAATATATAGGCCTTATATAAAAACATGGTTTCTTCATGAAAAATAGTTAGGGAATATTTTCAATACATCGAACATTTTTCCCTAATAGTTTGAAGAAATAAATTTAGACTTGTTTTTTGGAATTTAAATTTGACCTTAGTTTGAACAAGTGAGGTTTAACAAAAGTTTAATTATGATGACCTGGCATGATTAGCAAGGGTTTACTGTAGCTTAACAACCGGGGTGTCACACCAGCTGCACGTAGGTGGCCTCCGCCATCCATTTGGTCGCCGAAGGGCGAAACCCGCACCCTCCGCCGCGTCTGGACGTCGCCGGCGGCTAAACGCCGGCGAGTCAGCCCAGTTTGACCAGGGATTTGACCCCCCTAAGTCACATACATGTGGGCCCTGCCTTTTGGTCAAACCTAGCTTAGTGTTAAACTAATCCTAACTAAGTTAGTTAACTAATAGTGACACTGACCAGTGGGTCCCACTGGTCAGGTTTGACCTGGACTGCCCCAGTTGACCTGCTGATGCAATGTTGACGCAGTAACTCATTTTCTGGATTTATTCTTATTCAGGAAATTCCAGAAAATGCTCTAAACTTCTAAAAATCATAGAAATTAATCTATAACTCCAAATGCAAAGATTTATATATGAAAAATGATCAGAAAAATCCAATCTATCCATCTGTACTGGTTGCATGCATGTTAAAGGAACTTAACCCTACTGTTTATATCGAAACATGATAAAGCACTATTTAAATTCATAAGATGAGTTTGGGGTTGAACCTTTGGTTCAAAATGGCTCAAACCCATTTGGTTGTAGTTGCATTAGCCCAACACACTCATTTTGCCATGTCACATTCATGCATCATATTTTGGCATTGCATTGATTGTGTTCCTTCTCTGTTGCCAGTGGTTGTTCCCTCTCGATAAGACGTGTTTCGACGATGAATTCGATGACACCGATGAAGAACTATACTATCTTCAGAAGTGTCAGGCAAGAAAAAACCCCTTGTTCATTCCGATACAATCTCACTCTCTCGCTCCTGCTCTCTTTTACTGCATTAGGACAACAACGATTCAACTGTTACATGTTGCGGTAGTTGAACCCCTTTCCTCTGCATGACCTGTCATTGCCACAGTAAATAGATGAAACCCACTAGCATGAATAGGAGTTGTTTGAGCCCTGATGTGCCTACTCATTCATGCTTGTTTGTCATGCCTGCTACTGCTTAGAGTTGAGTCAGGTCTGATTCATCGGGGATGAATTGGAAAGTGGTGAACATGTCCTACTGTGTATGAGCTAAGTGTGTGAACACGATTTGGTAAAGGTAGCGGTGAGAGGCCATGTAGGAGTACATGGTGGGTTGTCTCATTGATACCGTCCTCAGGAATTGAGTTATGTGTTTGTGATCCATGAACAGCTACTACCACATGTTGGGCCCTGAAATATGACCCCGCTCGACTTATTAACCCCCTTGTCCTCTGTCGAGGAGTTGCAAGTAGTTTCTGGTGTTTGTAGCATACTGGAGGCCGTGCACAGCGCTGACCCGCGGGGTGGGCTGTGATGCGGTAGGTACGTGGCACGGTGTACCGGGCGCCCGTTTGGTGTCTCGGGAACCCTGCACACATCGTTTGGGGCCGTTGAGGACACCCCGGCCGGATTTCCTTGCGGATGGAACCCGAATAGGCGATAAACCTGGACTAGAGACTTGCGTGGTTAGTCAGGTCGTGGTCTCACCCACGTCGGCTTTCGCTTGAAGTCTGCCGAGCACATGTCGTGTGCAGACGCTAAGTGGTGGAAACATGTGTGAAGAAGTACACCCTTGCAGGGTTATAAATGATCTATTCGAATAGCCGCGTCCGCGGTAAAGGACTTCTGGGTTGCGTGTACAGTTCATAGAGAAGTGAAAGTGGATACTCTAAAATGCGCAAGATAAGCGTGAGTGCTATGGATGGCGTTCTCATAGGGAGATGGGAGCGGATCCATAGTGGTGTATTGATATGGTGAATATGTGGACTCATGTGTGCCACCTCAAAAGAGTTACTTGCAGTCGTAGTTTAGGATAGCCACCGAGTCAAAGCTGGCTTGCTGCAGTTAAACTCCACCACCCCCCCTTTGTTGATACCGATGCATATGTAGTTAGTTCTAATGTAAGTCTTGCTGGGTACATTTGTACTCACATTTGCTTAATTTATGTTTTTGCAGAGAGACTTCAGTCTCGTTAGTATTTCCACGTGGACTTCGACGTTTAGCTTGTTACCTCAGCTACGATCTTGTGCCCTCGACAGGGTCTTGTAGATAGTCAGGCTTCTCAGCCTTTCTCATTTGTAGATGTCTGTACTCAGACATGTTAAGCTTCTGCATGTGCTTTGCTTGTATGACTTGAATGCTGGGTCATGAGACCCATGTTTGTAATATCTGACTCTTCGGAGCCTTATGAATAAATACTTTGAGTCGTAGAGTTTTGTTGTGATGCCATGTTGTATTTGCACATATCGAGCATATTGTGTGTATGACTTTGAAATGCTTGGTATGTGTGGGATCCGACAACCTAGTTGTCTATCCTTGGTAGCCTCTCTTATGGGGAAATGTAGTCTAGTGCTTCCACTGAGCCATGGTTGTTTGCTACAGCCCGGTTTACCGGAGTCCGGTTAGCCCAGTTGCTACTGCTCCGGAACCCATAGACTGGCCGGCATGTGTCCTTCTTCGGTCATGTGTCTGTCCCTTCGGGGAAATGTCACGCTGTGTCTTTCAGAGTCCTGTTAGCCTGCTACAGCCCGGATTCCCGGAGTCCTGCTAGCCCAGTTGCTACAGCCCGAATTCACTCGCTGATGACCGACACGTTCGTTGTTGGGTCATGTATGCCTGTCCCTGTAAGTTAGTGCCACTTTGGGTTCACGACTAGTCATGTCAGCCCGGATTCTCTGTCATATGGATGCTAGCGACACTATCATATACGTGAGCCAAAAGGCGCAAACGGTCCCGATCCAGGTAAGGTGGCACCCATGGGAATACCGTGCGTGAGGCCGCAAAGTGATATGATGTGTTACATGCTAGATCGATGTGGCTTAGGATCGGGGTCCTGACAGCTTTGGTATCAGAGCCTGACTGCCTGTAGGATTACCAACCCAAACTGGTCGAAGTTAAGTCTAGAAATTCTTTAGTTATATAGGGAATTGATTGTGGAAGGGAACGTAAGGCTCTTTTTACTCCTTTACCTTATGCTCTTCTGATCTGAGTCAACCTCTTCTTTTCTACGGGGATTAAGAACTAGGCCTTCTCATCTATCTATCAGGATGACGTGTTACTAATCCATAGACTTATAGAATTGATAGTTTCAAGTCTCAGTTCAGTTTCTATTACTTCCGTATGTTCATAGCTGGCCTCAGAACCTTGGTATTGTGATGTTGAGTGGTTTTGCCACCATTTTTGCAGGATGTCTCAATCTTTTGAGCAATTACAACCGTTATGCTGTCCGAGTCATCCCAGGTTTCAAAATAGTCTGATGCATTTGCAAATCCCTTTTTCCCGTTATCGATGTTCCCTTGTGCCAGATTAACCGCACTAAACACCGAGTTTAGGTAGTCTGTTGCCTTGACATATATGTTGGAGCTATTATTATGACCCTAGGTGTTTTAGGGAGTCACCTAGTAATCTAGCCATGTTTTGTGTTCCCAGTGTGATGATTCTGGCCACCATTCTCGAAAGCATCTCGTGATGTTATTTAGTTAGTAGGCCTTCTATTTCTGGGTTCTTAAACCCAAGATTCACTCTACTTACCTCGTGTTGATAGTGTTGCTTGTACCTTTAGGATATTAGTAACCTTTGCGATAGTTCTCGAGGTCCGTGGTATCTCATTCTTCCAATACCATGAACCATCATGGCAGAAGTTCTTTTGAACCAAAAGAACACAACCAGGGTGCTCTTGAGGAGTACTCCATTCATATTGTGACTCTGCCAGTTCTACCTTTCTGCATGGGTTATCCGGAAGAAATATGTTGAACTCGTTCGGCATGCTAAGCTATGCACCCACAACTCAGAAAATCGTATGTTCCTTTGAGTTGTCCCTCTTTAGTTGTATCCTAATCTCCGTCTATCATTTGATAATCAAGAGTATGTGAGCATTCGTGTTCATCGATGACTTTTACTCTTGTGTTCTGTCAAGCCATTCTATCTCGGAATGACTAGGAGAAACAAACTCCAGCACCTCATCCATTTCTTGGACTGGTTAAAGCAGTTGTATTCCGCAGATAAGAATGCCAATCTAGCTTATAATCTGTTCTACCCTGGAGTATTGCCATCTTATGTCAAGAATGTCATGGGAATTGCACAACCTCTTATGAATTCTTGATGCAGTGATACTTCTCGCCATCATTATTCATTCCTCGGTCCCGTGTTGTCGCAACCGGAATGCCGACAAGGGAATAGTGATGTGTGAAATCAATACTCCGAGCAACTTGTTGCTTGGTAGTAAATGGACAATATTCTCATTCTTAGCGTGTTGGTTAATGAATCATCATTCTAAGATAGACTGTGCTACCTAGTCCTTATTTCTGGTGCACTCCTCGATCAAAAGTTAGGATTGTGTTAATCCCTCGCTCTTTTGACCATATCGTCTTGCCTTGAAAAGCAAGATTGTTTTCGAGCTTCATAACATATCGGTGGTTCTTGATTTCCCGAATATCTTCTCGGAGGTATCACCAGGTTGTTACCTCGCAGTTATGTTGAGTTCGTGGTCAAGATGGGTTTTCCCTAAACCACCCCTTCTCCAAGAATCTGTGCTGGATACCCTGAGCTAGTTGGTTAAGCTAAAAAACAACTTGGAGAGTTGGAAGATGGAAGCTTGTCTGACTTAGTTCATCATTAAGGGATATCTTTGTGTGTGTGTGTGTGTGTTAAAGAAAGATGATATATTCATCGATTGACCCTCATGATCAGTTGTTGGATCTATTATCTTACCAATCTTTGATTTGAGTATGTGCTATCGTCAAATCAAATCAGAACCAACAATGTTCGTAATGTTGTCTTACTCGCGGTTGTCCCTCGAGCATACACCATTATATCTTTTGGGTCTGACCAATACTATCGCCTTGTTCACATAATTGTGGAATTCCATCTTCGTGGGAATCTTGATGACTTGTTGTTGAGCTCATCAGTAGCATTTTATCTTATCCATGATTCATGATGAACATTAAGCTAGTGTTGGAAACTTTGTAAACAATGCCTTCGTGTCCCGCTCACGAGGTATATGTTTGGATGAAAGAAGAGACTTCCCCTAATTCATGTGCATTTGATGCAAGTTGCCGCCGTGAATTCGAGAAAGATTGTTTTTGCTTCCTCTGGAATCATCCCAAGTTAGTCATGCACGTGCGAAGAGCCCTATGGTTTGATAGGTTGGCCGCCTCCACTCCATATGTGTTCCTAGCACACCAAGCCACTGATTGATTTGTTCAAGGAAAATAAGTTCTTAAGTGCTAACCCTTAAGGACCCAAAGGTACATGCGCAGGACTTTGCTCTCCGCAATGATGGTTCCCAATCAGAACTCGGTAGTGTTTCGTTGTAAGACTACTATGTGGTCATGCTTGTCTTGGACAACGTGTTCACATGTATGTAGCAGAACCAACTCATGTTTTGGAGCTTGCTATCGTAGTTCATCTCCCGAGAGTCTCGCAACGTTATCTCGTCGATTTGTGTTGCAACTCTTCTTTTCAGACACGTGAGTCTGAAGTATCATGTTTCTAACCAGATCTAAATCTCAGGCAGATATGATGGTTGGAACATTCCCAACATTTGCATTTTGTTCCCAGCTTGCACCCCATCATGCCAATTTTCCATGGGCTGCCCTTCTCAGCAGTTGCTGTCCAGGATCATCTTCAAAAGTTGACTTACCATGGGTCCCATCCATTTCCGATGATAGGCAAAAATCATTCATTGTGTTGTATTCAACAAGGTAGTCCACATCATCCATCCTAGTCCAACTATGTCATTCTTTAGAACTCCTTCAAATGATCGATTGTGATTGCCTCAGGCTGGTATAGAGAATTTCAATGATTTCTATATCAAAAGTAATTCTTTTTGCCACTCAAGGGAATATTTCTATGAGTCACCCCCAAGGTGTCCTGTTATGGAATCATGGCGATTATGTCCTCGCAACTTTGAAACCATGCACCATCTTCTAAGCATGGAATTGTTGCCTACTAATCTGAACCTTCGTCACCTGCTTCTTTCCATCGCTCCTCATATGTGTTTTCTCCCTCAGCTCAAGAGATGTTTCTACGTCTCGTTCCGTGAGTTGATCTTGTGATCATTACGATGATTCATCCCTGTAGAGTTATCTTGCTTTTCTGTCCTCGTGTTGGGTGAAGATCTCGAAAGCAAGGATGTCAAGTTCAATATGATGCAATGAATCAACATCTTCGATGAGGACAGTTGGATCGTGAAGATTGTGTTAGTTTGCGTCCCCTGCTACCTCTTGAGCATTGCGTTGGTTTTCCCTTGAAGAGGAAAGGGTGATGCAGCAAAGTAGCATAAGTATTTCCCTCAGGTTTTGAGAACCAAGGTATCAATCCAGTAGGAGGCCACGCTCGAGTCCCTTGCACCTACACAAACAAATAAGAACCTTGCAACCAACGCGATAAAGGGGTTGTCAATCCCTTCACGGCCACTTGCAAAAGTGAGATCTGATAGAGATGATAAGATAATATTTTTGGTATTTTTATGATAAAGATTAAAAGTAAAGATTGCAAAGTAAACAAAGATAGAAATAGCTTGTTGACGGAAGATTAATATGATGGAAAATAGACCCCGGGGCCATAGGTTTCACTAGTGGCTTCTCTCAAGATAGCATAAGTATTACGGTGGGTAAACAAATTACTGTCGAGCAATTGATAGAATTGAGCATAGTTATGAGAATATCTAGGTATGATCATGTATATAGGCATCACGTCCGTGACAAGTAGACCGACTCCTGCCTGCATCTACTACTATTACTCCACACATCGACCGCTATCCAGGATGCATCTAGAGTATTAAGTTCATAAGAACGGAGTAACGCTTTAAGCAAGATGACATGATGTAGAGGGATAAACTCATGCAATATGATATAAACCCCATCTTTTTATCCTCGATGGCAACAATACAATACGTGTCATTTCCCCTACTGTCACTTGGATCGAGCACCGCAAGATTGAACCCAAAGCTAAGCACTTCTCCCATTGCAAGAAAGATCAATCTAGTAGGCCAAACCAAACTGATAATTCGAAGAGACTTGCAAAGATAACCAATCATACATAAAAGAATTCAGAGAAGTTTCAAATATTGTTCATAGATAATCTTGATCATAAACCCACAATTCATCGGATCTCAACAAACACACCGCAAAAGAAGATTACATCGAATAGATCTGCAAGAGAATCGAGGAGAACTTTGTATTGAGATCCAAAGAGAGAGAAGAAGCCATCTAGCTAATAACTATGGACCCGAAGGTCTGAGGTAAACTACTCACACATCATCGGAGAGGCTATGGTGTTGATGTAGAAGCCCTCCGTGATCAATGCCCCCTCCGGCAGGACGCCGGAAAAGGCCCCAAGATGGGATCTCACGGGTACAGAAGGTTGCGGCGGTGGAATTAGGTTTTCGTGGTGCTCCTCGATGGTTTGGGGGTACGTAGGTATATATAGGAGGAAGAAGTAGGTCGGTGGAGCCACGAGGCGCCCATGAGGGTGGAGGGAACGCCCCCTGCCTCGTGGCCTCCTCGGTTATTTCTTGACGTCCACTCCAAGTCCTCTGGATAATGTTTGTTCCAAAAATAACTCTTCCGAAGGATTCATTCCGTTTGGACTCCGTTTGATATTCCTTTTCTGTGAAACACTGAAATAAGCAAAAAAACATCAATTTGGGCTGGGCCTCCGGTTAATAGGTTAGTCCCAAAAATAATATAAAAGTGTATAAATAAGCCCATTAAACATCCAAAACAGAATATATAATAGCATGGAGCAATCAAAAATTATAGATACGTTGGAGACGTATCAAGCATCCCCAAACTTAATTCCTGCTCGTCCTCGAGTAGGTAAATGATAAAAACAGAATTTTTGATGTGGAATGCTACTTACCATATTCTTCAATGAATTTCTCTCTATTCTGGCATGAATGTTCAGATCCGAAAGATTCAAGATAAAAGTTTAATATTAACATGAAAATAATAATACTTCAAGCATACTAACAAAGCAATCATGTCTTCTCAAAATAACATGGCCAAAGAAAGTTATCCCTACAAAATCATATAGTCTAGCTATGCTCTATCTTCACCACACAAAGTATTTAAATCATGCACAACTGATACGTCTCCAACGTATCTATAATTTTTGATTGCTTCGTGCTATATTATATTCTGTTTTGGATGATTAATGGGCTTTGTTATACACTTTTATATTATTTTTGGGACTAACCTATTAACCGGAGGCCCAGCCCAAATTGATGATTTTTTTGCCTATTTCAGTGTTTCGCAGAAAAGGAATATCAAACGGAGTCCAAACGGAATGAAACCTTTGGAAGAGTTATTTTTGGAACAAACATTATCCAGAGGACTTGGAGTGGACATCAATAAATCACCGAGGAGGCCACGAGGCAGGGGGCGTGCCCTCCACCCTCGTGGGCACCTCGTGGCTCCACCGACCTACTTCTTCCTCCTATATATACCTACGTACTCCCAAACCATCGAGGAGCACCACGAAAACCTAATTCCACCGCCACAACCTTCTGTACCCGTGAGATCCCATCTTGGGGCCTTTTCCGGCGTCCTGCCGGAGGGGGCATTGATCACGGAGGGCTTCTACATCAACACCATAGCCTCTCCGATGATGTGTGAGTAGTTTACCTCAGACCTTCGGGTCCATAGTTATTAGCTAGATGGCTTCTTCTCTCTCTTTGGATCTCAATACAAAGTTCTCCTCGATTCTCTTGCAGATCTATTCGATGTAATCTTCTTTTGCGGTGTGTTTGTTGAGACCGATGAATTGTGGGTTTATGATCAAGTTTATCTATGAACAATATTTGAATCTTCTCTGAATTATTTTATGTATGATTGGTTATCTTTGCAAGTCTCTTTGAATTATCAGTTTGGTTTGGCCTACTAGATTGATCTTTCTTGCAATGGGAGAAGTGCTTAGCTTTGGGTTCAATCTTGCGGTGTCCTTTCCCAGTGACAGTAGGGGAAGCAAGGCACGTATTGTATTGTTGCCATCGAGGATAACAAGATGGGGTTTATATCATATTGCATGAGTTTATCCCTCTACATCATGTCATCTTACTTAAAGCGTTACTCTGTTCTTTTGAACTTAATACTCTAGATGCATGCTGGATAGCGGTCGATGTGTGGATTAATAGTAGTAGATGCAGGCAGGAGTCGGTCTACTTGTCACGGACGTCATGCCTATATACATGATCATACCTAGATATTCTCATAACTATGCTCAATTCTATCAATTGCTCAACAGTAATTTGTTCACCCACCGTAATAATTATGCTCTTGAGAGAAGCCACTAGTGAAACCTATGGCCCCCGGGTCTATTTTCCATCATATTAATCTTCCAACACTTAGCTATTTTATTGCCTTTTATTTTACTTTGCATCTTTATTATAGAAATACCAAAAATATTATCTTATCATATCTATCAGATCCCACTTTCGTAAGTGACCGTGAAGGGATTGACAACCCCTTTATTGCGTTGGTTGCGAGGTTTTTATTTGTTTGTGTAGGTGCGAGGGACTTGAGCGTGGCCTCCTACTGGATTGATACCTTGGTTCTCAAAAACTGAGGGAAATACTTACGCTACTTTACTACATCACCCTTTCCTCTTCAAGGGAAAACCAACACAGTGCTCAAGAGGTAGCAAGAAGGATTTCTGGCGCCGTTGCCGGGGAGTCTACGCAAAAGTCAACATACCAAGTACCCATCACAAACTCTTATCTCCCGCATTACATTATTTGCCATTTGCCTCTCGTTTTCCTCTCCCCCACTTCACCTTTGCCGTTTTATTCGCCCTTCTTCCGTTCGTTCTTTTGGTTGCTTGTGTTACCATGTGCCTTATTTTTGCTTGCATATTTGCTTGCTAAAAATCTATTGATATGGATCCACTTAAAGTGTTCTACTTGGATCATCTTCGATCCTTATGCGCGCGTGCTGAAACCCCAACTAGCCTAGTTGATGGGAAATCTTTAGATGAGCATGCTCATTTTGTGCGTCACCGTTTGTCTGAAAAAGGGAGACTCTTATGGAATCAAATAAACAGATTGCTGTGTTATGCTTGGAATCTTTGTGAAATTTGTGATTTTACTTGTTGCTCTAAGAACCCTAAAAAACACCTTCCCTACCTTTGTGAGTTTAATGAAAATGAAATCTTATCTTCTTATGCAAAGGGTGTTTATAGTTACTATGATATCGAACAAATTGAAGAATTTGTTGCTTTTAAGGGTGCTTATGAAGTTGCTTCTTTGATTTAAAAGTATGATATTACTCTTTACGAATATGAAAATTTTGTAATACTTGAATATTGCTATGAAAACTATGCTCATAATGTCTATGTCAAAGAATATATTGAAAGAATGACCGTTGCTTCTAAAGAAAATAATGATATGCATGAATCTATAGATAATTATGATTCCGATGATTTGATTGAAATGTCCCTTGATGAACATGATGCTTCTTGTGGCCATGATGCCAATATTTATGAAGATGAATTTGCTATGGTTCCTTATGTTAAACATGAGATCATTGCTATGACGCCCATACTTGATAGCCCCTTTGATGAAAAGCATGATTGCAATGATTTTACTATAAATTCTCTTGATGTCAATTGTGCTAATAATATACAAAACCCTAAGCTTGGGGATTCTAGTTTTGCTATGTCTACTACTTGTTGCAATGATCATGATTGCGGTGATTCTTCTTATGATCTTGAAAATTTATTTAAGCCCCATGATGAATATGAGATTGATAATAGTGTTTGCAATAATATTGAAAGTGGGTTTGGAAGAGTGTCAACTTTAGATCCCACATATTTGGAGAATGTTCAATTTTATGAAATTTTTGATAGAAGTGGGTTTGGAGAGGTCATGACTTTAGCTAATGTTAATCCCCCTATTTTGGAAGAGTGTCAACTTTGCATGCATGTGGATCGTGTTGAAAATATTTTATGTGATAACTATATTGTTGAATTTGCTTATGATACTACATGTAATTATTATGAGAGAGGAAAATATGGTTGTAGAAATTTTCATGTTACTAAATTACCTCTCGTTATGTTGAGATTGCTATTGTTTCTTTCCTCTTCCTTGCATATGCTAGTTCTTGCTTGCCTTGATAATTTGTTTGCCTATAAGATGCCTATGCATAGGAAGTATGTTAGGCTTAGATATTTTTGTCACGTGTTTTATGATGCTCTCTTTGCACTTCAATTCTTGTCTTTCATGTGAGCATCATTAAAATTATCTATGCCTAGCTAAAAGGCTTTAAAGAAAAGCGTTTGTTGGGAGACAACCCAATATTTTTCCTTGCTGTTATTCAATAAATCTTTGATCTAGCCTCTGGTTAGATTTTTTTTATGTTTTAATTAGTTTTTGTGCCAAGTTAAACCTATAGGACCTTCTTGGATGATAGTTATTTGATCTTGCTGAAAATTCCAGAAACTTTCTGTTCACGAAAATAATTGTTAAAATCACTAGAACGTGATAAAATATTGATTCCAATTGCTGATGATCAATAAACAAATTGTCTAGGTCTTCCTATTTTGGCTGAATTTTTGGAGTTCCAGATGTTTGCGTTAGTTACAGATTACTACACACTGTTCTGTTTTTGACAGATTCTGTTTTTCGTGTGTTGTTTGCTTATTTTGATGAATCTATGGCTAGTAAAATAGTTTATAAAGAGAAATTGGAATACAGTAGGTTTAACACCAATATAAATAAAGAATGAGTTCATTACAGTACCTTGAAGTGGTGTTTTGTTTTCTTTTGCTAACGGAGCTCACGAGATTTTCTGTTAAGTTTTGTGTTGTGAAGTTTTCAAGTTTTGGGTAAAAGATTTGATGGATTATGGAACAAGGAGTGGAAAGAGCCTAAGCTTGGGGATGCCCATGGCACCCCAAGATAATCCAAGGGCACCAAAAAGCCAAAGCTTGGGGATGCCCCGAAAGGCATCCCCTCTTTCGTCTACTTCCATCGGTAACTTTACTTGGAGCTATATTTTTATTCACCACATGATATGTGTTTTGCTTGGAGCGTCTTGTATGATTTGAGTCTTCGCTTTTTAGTTTACCACAATCATCTTTGCTGTACACACCTTTTGAGAGAGACACACATGATTCGGAATTTATTAGAACACTCTATGCGCTTCACTTATATCTTTTGAGCTATATAGTTTTTGCTCTAGTGCTTCACTTATAACTTTTAGAGCACGGCGGTGGTTTTGTTTTATAGAAACTATTATTCTCTCGTACTTCACTTATATTATTTTGAGAGTCTTAAACAGCATGGTAATTTTCTTAAGTAGGAAAATTAATCCTAATATGCTAAGTATTCAAGACTAGTAAAAAACTTTCTTATGAGTGTGCTAAATACTAAGAGAAGTTTGATGATTGATGATTGATGATTGTTTTGAGATATGGAGGTAGTGATATTAAAGTTCTGCTATTTGAGTAGTTGTGAAATTGAGAAATACTTGTGTTGAAGTTTGCAAGTCCCGTAACATGCACGTATGGTAAACGTTATGTAACAAATTTGAAACATGAGGTGTTCTTTGATTGTCTTCCTTATGAGTGGCGGTCGGGGACGAGCGATGGTCTTTTCCTACTAATCTATCCCCCTAGGAGCATGCGCGTAGTGCTTGGTTTTTGATGACTTGTAGATTTTGAAGGAAATATGCCCTAGAGGCAATAATAAAGTTATTATTTATTTCCTTATTTCATGATAAATGTTTATTATTCATGCTAGAATTGTATTAATCAGAAACATAATACATGTGTGAGTACATAGACAAACAGAGTGTCACTAGTATGCCTCTGTAACACCCACGATGCGGCTATATCTCCCACGTGTCGAGGCACGACTTAGAGGCATAACCGCATTGTGGTTTTGTCGCAAGAAGGGTCATCTTCACACAATCCCATGTAATGAACAAGAATGGGATAAAGAGTTGGCTTACAATCGCCACTTCACACAATACATAAATAAATCATACATCAATCAGAGTACACACATAGGTCCGACTACGGAACCAAAAGAAAAGAAGACAACCCCAAATGCTACTTGTAACACCCACGATGCGGCTATATCTCCCACGTGTCGAGGCACGACTTAGAGGCATAACCGCATTGTGGTTTTGTCGCAAGAAGGGTCATCTTCACACAATCCCATGTAATGAACAAGAATGGGATAAAGAGTTGGCTTACAATCGCCACTTCACACAATACATAAATAAGTCATACATCAATCAGAGTACACACATAGGTCCGACTACGGAACCAAAAGAAAAGAGGACAACCCCAAATGCTAGATCCCCGATCGTCCCAACTGGGCTCCACTACTGATCATCAGGAAATGAAACATAGTAACGACCAAGTTCTCGTGATACCAGCACAATGCGGTTATGCCTCTAAGTCGTGCCTCGACACGTGGGAGATATAGCCGCATCGTGGGTGTTACAGCCTCTACTTGACTAGCTCATTGATCAAACATGGTTATGTTTCCTAGCCATAGACATGAGTTGTCATTTGATTAACGGGGTCATATCATTAGGAGAATGATGTGATTGACTTGACCCATTCCGTTAGCTTAGCACTCGATCGTTTAGTATGTTGCTATTGCTTTCTTCATGACTTATACATGTTCCTATGACTATGAGATTATGCAACTCCCGTTTACCGGAGGAACACTTTGTGTGCTACCAAACGTCACAATGTAATTGGGTGATTATAAAGGTGCTCTACAGGTGTCTCCAAAGGTACTTGTTGGGTTGGCGTATTTCGAGATTAGGATTTGTCACTCCGATTGTCGGAGAGGTATCTCTGGGCCCACTCGGTAATGCACATCACTATAAGCCTTGCAAGCATTGCAACTAATGAGTTAGTTGCGGGATGATGTATTACGGAACGAGTAAAGAGACTTGCCGGTAACGAGATTGAACTAGGTATTGAGATACCGACGATCGAATCTCGGGCAAGTAACATACCGATGACAATGGGAACAACGTATGTTGTTATGCGGTCTGACCGATAAAGATCTTCGTAGAATATGTGGGAGCCAATATGAGCATCCAGGTTCCGCTATTGGTTATTGACCGGAGACGTGTCTCGGTCATGTCTACATAGTTCTCGAACCCGTAGGGTCCGCACGCTTAAAGTTTCGATGACGGTTATATTATGAGTTTATGAGTTTTGATGTACCGAAGGTAGTTCTGAGTTTCGGATGAGATCGGGGCCATGACGAGGAGTCTCAAAATGGTCGAGACGTAAAGATCGATATATTGGACGACTATATTCGGACATCGGAAAGGTTCCGAGTGATTCGGGTATTTTTCGGAGTATCAGAGAGTAACGGGAATTCGCCGGGGAGTATATGGGCCTTATTGGACTTTAGGGGAAAGAGAGAGGAGAGCTGGGCGCCCCCCCAAGGCCTAGTCCGAATTGGACTAGGGGGAGGGGCTGCGCCCCCTCCTTCCTTCTCTTCTCTCTCCCCTTTCCTTGACTCCTACTCCTACTACTTGGAAGGGGGGCGGGGAATCCTACTCCCGGTGGGAGTAGGACTCCTCCTAGGGCGCGCCATAGAGACGGCCGGCCCTCCCCCTCCTCCACTCCTTTATATACGGGGAGGGGGGCACCCCTTGGAGACACAACAATTGATCATTGATCTCTTAGCCGTGTGCGGTGCCCCCCTCCACCATAGTCCACCTCGATAATATCGTAGCGGTGCTTAGGCGAAGCCCTGCGTCGGTAGAACATCATCATCGTCACCATGCCATCGTGCTGACGGAACTCTCCCTCAAAGCTCGGCTGGATCGGAGTTCGAGGGACGTCATCGAGCTGAACGTGTGCTGAACTCGGAGGTGCCGTGCGTTCGGTACTTGATCGGTCGGATCGTGAAGACGTACGACTACATCAACCGCGTTGTGCTAACGCTTCCGCTTTCGGTCTACGAGGGTACGTGGACAACACTCTCCCCTCTCGTTGCTATGCATCACCATGATGTTGCGTGTGCGTAGAATTTTTCTGAAATTACTACGTTCCCCAACAGATTTTTGCAATAAGTATGTGAGTTCTTTATGACTAATGTTGAGTCCATGGATTATACGCACTCTTACCCTTCCATCATTGCTAGCCTCTTTGGTACCGTGCATTGCCCTTTTTCACATTGAGAGTTGGTGCAAACTTCGCCGGTGCATCCAAACCCCGTGATATGATACGCTCTTTCATACATAAACCTCCTTATATCTTCCTCAAAACAGCCACCATACCTACCTATTATGGCATTTCCATAGTCATTCCGAGATATATTGCCATGCAACTTTCCACCATTCCGTTTATCATGACACGTTCATCATTGTCATATTGCTTTGCATGATCATGTAGTTGACATCGTATTTGTGGCAAAGCCACCGTTCATAATTTTTCATACATGTCACTCTTGATTCATTGCTATCCCGGTATACCGCCGGAGGCATTCATATAGAGTCATACTTTGTTCTAGTATCAAGTTGTAATCATTGAGTTGTAAATAAATAGAAGTGTGATGATCATCATTCATAGAGCATTGTCCCCAAAAAAAGGCCAAAAAAAAGAAGGCCCAAAAAAGAAAATAAAAAGGGACAATGCTACTATCCCTTTTTTCCACACTTGTGCTTCAAAGTAGCACCATGATTTTCATGATAGAGAGTCCCTTGTTTTGTCACTTTCATATACTAGTGGGAATTTTTCATTATAGAACTTGGCTTGTATATTCCAACAATGGGCTTCCTCAAATGCCCTAGGTCTTCGTGAGCAAGCAAGTTGGATGCACCCCCACTTAGTTTCTTTTGTTGAGCTTTCATGCATTTATAGCTCTAGTGCATCCGTTGCATGGCAATCCCTACTCCTTGCATTAACATCAATCGATGGGCATCTCCATAGCCCGTTGATTAGCCGCGTTGATGTGAGACTTTCTCCTTTTTTTGCCTTCTCCACATAACCCCCATCATTATATTCTATTCCACCCATAGTGCTATATCCATGGCTCACGCTCATGTATTGCGTGAAGGTTGAAAGAGTTTGAGATTACTAAAGTATGAAACAATTGCTTGGCTTGTCATCGGGGTTGTGCATGATGAGAGCATTCTTGTGTGACCAAAATGGAGCATGACTAAACTATATGATTTTGTAGGGATGAACTTTCTTTGGCCATGTTATTTTGAGAAGACATAATTGCTTAGTTAGTATGCTTGAAGTATTATTACTTTTATGTCAATATTAAACTTTTATCTTGAATCTTTCGGATGAATATTCATACCACAATTAAGAGGGTTACATTAAAAAATTATGCCCAGTAGCATTCCGCATCAAAAATTCTGTTTTTATCATTTACCTACTCGAGGACGAGCAGGAATTAAGCTTGAGGATGCTTGATACGTCTCCAACGTATCTATAATTTTTGATTCCTTCATGCTATATTATATTCTGTTTTGGATGATTAATGGGCTTTGTTATGCACTTTTATGTTATGTTTGGGACTAACCTATTAACCGGAGGCCCAGCCCAAATTGCTGTTTTTTTTGCCTATTTTAGAGTTTCGCAGAAAAAGAATATCAAACGGAGTCCAAACGGAATGAAACCTTCGGGAACGTGATTTTCGGAACAAACGTGATCCAGAGGACTTGGACCCTACGTCAAGAAAGCAACCAGGACAGCACGAGGTAGGGGGGCGCACCCTCCACCCTCATGGGGCCCACGTTGCTCCACCGACGTACTTCTTCCTCCTATATATACCTACGTACCCCCAAACCAACAGAGGCATCCACAAAAACCTAACTCCACCGCCGCAACCTTCTGTACCCGTGAGATCCCATCTTGGGGCCTTTTCCGGTGTCCTGCTAGAGGGGGCATTGATCACGGAGGGCTTCTACATCAACACCATAGCCTCTCCGATGATGTGTGAGTAGTTTACCTCAGACCTTCGAGTCCATAGTTATTATCTAGATGGCTTCTTCTCTCTCTTTGGATCTCAATACAAAGTTCTCCACGATTCTCGTGGAGATCTATTCGATGTAATCTTCTTTTGCGGTGTGTTTGTTGAGACCGATGAATTGTGGGTTTATGATCAAGTTTATCTATGAACAATATTTGAATCTTCTCTGAATTCTTTTATGTATGATTGGTTATCTTTGCAAGTCTCTTTGAATTATCAGTTTGGTTTGGCCTACTAGATTGATATTTCTTGCAATGGGAGAAGTGCTTAGCTTTGGGTTCAATCTTGCAGTGTCCTTTCCCAGTGACAGTAAGGGCAGCAAGGCACGTATTGTATTTTTGCCATCGAGGATAACAAGATGGGGTTTATATCATATTGCATGAGTTTATCCCTCTACATCACGTCATCTTACTTAAAGCGTTACTTTGTTCTTTTGAACTTAATACTCTAGATGCATGCTGGATAGCGGTCGATGTGTGGAGTAATAGTAGTAGATGCAGGCAGGAGTCGGTCTACTTGTCGCGAACGTGATGCCTATATACATGATCATACCTAGATATTCTCATAACTATGCTCAATTCTATCAATTGCTCAACAGTAATTTGTTCACCCACCGTAATACTTATGCTCTTGAGAGAAGCCACTAGTGAAACCTATGGCCCCCGGGCCTATTTTCCATCATATTAATCTTCCAACACTTAGCTATTTTTATTGCCTTTTATTTTACTTTGCATCTTTATTATAAAAATACCAAAAATATTATCTTATCAGATCTATCAGATCTCACTTTCGTAAGTGACCGTGAAGGGATTGACAACCCCTTTATTGTGTTGGTTGCGAGGTTTTTTTTTGTTTGTATAGGTGCGAGGGACTTGAGCGTGGCCTCCTACTGGATTGATACCTTGGTTCTAAAAAACTAAGGGAAATACTTACGTTACTTTACTGCATCACCCTTTCCTCTTCAAGGGAAAACCAACGCGGTGCTCAAGAGGTAGCAACAACCCCGATGACAAGCCAAGCAATTGTTTCATACTTTTGATGTTCTCAAACTTTTTCGATCTTTACGCAATATATGAGCGTGAGCCATGGACGTAGCACTATAGGTGGAATAGAATGGTGGTTGTGGAGAAGACTAAGAAAAGGAGAAGATAGTCTCACATCAACTAGGCGTATCAACGGGCTATGGAGATGCCCATAAATAGATATCAATGTGAGTGAGTAGGGATTGCCATGCAACAGATGCACTAGAGCTATAATTTTATGAAAGCTCAACAAAAGAAAATAAGTGGGTGTGCATCCAACTCGCTTGCTCATGAAGACCTAGGGCATTTTGAGGAAGCCCATCATTGGAATATACAAGCCAAGTTCTATAATGTAAAATTCCCACTAGTATATGAAAATGACAACATAGGAGACTCTCTATCATGGAGATCATGGTGCTACTTTGAAGCACAAGTGTGGAAAAAGGATAGTAGCATTGTCCCTTCTCTCTTTTCTCTCATTTTTTTATTGGGCCTTCTCTTTTTTTTATGGCCTCTTTTTTTAGTCCAGAATCTCATCCCGACTTGTGGGGGAATCATAGTCTCCATCATCCTTTCCTCACATGGGACAATGCTCTAATAATGATGATCATCACACTTTTATTACTTACAACTCAAGAATTACAACTCAATACTTGGAACAAATTATGACTCTATGTGAATGCCTCCGGTGGTGTACCAGCATATGCAATGAATCAAGAGTGACATGTATGAAAATTATGAAGGTGGCTTTGCCACAAATACAATGTCAACTACATGATCATGCAAAGCAATATGACAATGATAAAGCGTGTCATAATAAATGGAACGGTGGTAAGTTGCATGTCAATATATCTCGGAATGGCCATGGAAATGCCATAATAGGTAGGTATGGTGGCTGTTTTGAGGAAGGTATATGGTGGGTATATGTTACCAGCGAAGAGGTGCGCGGTATTAGAGAGGCTAGCAATGGTGGAAGGATGAGAGTGCGTATAATCCATGGACCTCAACATTAGTCATAAAGAACTCACATACTTATTGCAAAAATCTATTAGTTATCGAAACGAAGTACTACGTGCATGATATTGCCATGCAACTTAGAAGACAGGGGACACGATGTTTACCCAGGTGTCAAAACCGCGGATCTCGGGTAGGGGGTCCCGAACTGTGCGTCTAGGGTCGATGGTTACAGGAGACAGGGGACACGATGTTTACCCAGGTTCGGGCCCTCTCTATGGAGGTAATACCCTACTTCCTGCTTGATTGATCTTGATGAATATGAGTATTACAAGAGTTGATCTACCACGAGATCGTAATGGCTAAACCCTAGAAGTCTAGCATGTATGACTATGGTAATGAGTATCTTCTCTCCGGACTACACCCTCCGGTTTATATAGACACCTGGGGGAATCTAGGGTTACATAGAGTCGGTTACATAAGAAGGAATCTTCATAGTTAGTCGCCAAGCTTGCCTTGCACACCAAGGAGAGTCCAATCCGGACATGGGTACAGTCTTCGGCCTTCGTGTCTTCACAGCCCATCAGTCCGGCCCATGGATAACAGGCCGGACGCCCGAGGACCCCTTAATCCAGGACTCCCTCAGTAGCCCCTGAACCTGGCTTCAATGACGAGCAGTCCGGCGCGCAGATTGTCTTCGACATTGCAAGGCGGGTTCCCTTCTATCCGAACTCCAAGATAGTCTTCGGACGCGATGATAGTATCCGGACCTGCCACACCATATACAACCACAGAGAGAATATAACTTTTTGTAGCACGACATTACGTCTGACCTGTCATAATTTCAAACCGTTTTCGCGTTCACCGCCCCACGTTCCGAGACGCGGTTGCCATTGGCACGTCTTGTCAAAGCAGAGATCTTGTCCCCTTATCGTGGGATTTTCATCAATACGGGCATGGGTAACCCAACCGTGCCATTTACACAGGCCTTGGGAATAGGCGAGCTTTCAGGGAGAGTGGGGAGGCGCTTGATATTCGCGGCCTTTATAAGGGCATAAGGATTCCCTTTCTTCACCCACACCCTTTCTCTCCTTCAGTCCTTCAGTCCTTGAGCTCCAGCACCCAAGCTTTAGCTTTTCCTCGATCTTGAAAGCACTCCAAACATGTCCGGATCCGGAGCTGGAGGCAAGTGGATGGCCTCTTCTGTTAAGAAGAAGGACATCACGAAGCTCCGGGAGGCCGGATATCTGGCCAAGGAGATTGCTCACCGACTCCCGGCCAAAGGGCAAATCGTCCCCACTCCAGAGCCCCATGAGAGGGTTGTATTTCTCACACACTTTGTTCGCGGGCTGGGATTCCCTCTCCACCCGTTCGTCCGCGGACTGATGTTTTACTACGGGCTAGACTTTCATGACCTAGCCCCCAATTTCATTTTCAACATCACGGCATTCATCATCGTGTGCGAGGCCTTCCTCCGCATCCCACCTCATTTCGTCCTATGGCTGAAGACCTTTAATGTGAAGCCGAAAGTGGTAAGCGGCCAACAAGCAGAGTGTAGAGGCGCCATGGTGGGTAAGATGCCCAATGTTACGTACCTGGCCCGAAGGCTCCTTTGCGGAAATGGTGAAGGGGTGGCAATCGGGGTGGTTCTACATCACCGAGCCGTGCGACACTGACTGGGCTGCTGCCCCCGAATTCCGATCCGGAATCCCGATGCGGCTCACCTCCTAGCAAGAGAGGGGCCTAACCTGGGGTCCCTCGAGCAAGCTGACTGGGCTCCAGACGTGCGTCCAGAACATGATAGACAGGAAAATCAAGCTCGTCAACATAATCCAGGTCATGCTCATTCGTCGGATTCTTCTGTGCCAACGCCGGACTTGCTATCTGTGGGAGTACGATCCGGCCAAGCACCAGACGCTACTAGAGCTCTTCGGCACGACGCACGAAGACATCTGGAAAGTGCTCTTCAAGGCCGGCGAGACACCACCGCCCACGACCGAGGATCGCGGGCTTAGCTTAAAACGCCAGGCTAATTCGGTAGAGTTGTTTCATGTTTTCAAGGCATACCCTTTACTAGCATATTTTGAGGAAAAAGCCTAAGCCTTCCTATCCATGTTTTCAGGCCTGGATCGAGGTAGCAGGGGGGATTAACTGTCCAGCTCCACTGCCTGAAGACCCCGAATTTCCATTACTGACGAAAATGCTATTTCCAGCACCTTATGAGGTGCCGGAGAAGACGACCAAGAAAGCGGCCAAAGGGGCCCGGAGGGGCCCTCGCCGAAAAGGCGCTCCGGACGTGATGTCCGAAGACGAGACTCGCTCTTCGTCCGCCAAGGATGATGACGAGGAGGAGGAAGAGGAAGATGACTCCCCACCCAAGATGGGGAGGAAGAAGAGAACGACCTCCACGAATCTGGAGGCGAAGGCACCCAAGAGGGGGAAAGCACTACAGGAATCAGCTACTTTGCCGTCTGCCACGGCAGACGGCAAAGGAAAGGATGGCGGACGGCAAAGGCCTTTGCCGTCTGCCGCGGACGGCAAAAGGCTCCGGCAAAGTAGGCTACGGTAAAGAGCTTCTTTGTCGTCTGCTTTCTGAAGCGGACGGCAAAGGGGCCTTTGCCATCAGCGGCGGACGACAAAGAAAGCCGACAGCAATAAATGTGATGTTAGTCCATTAGGCGGCTAACGGCAGCCTTTGCCGTCCGCCGCTGACGGCAAAGAGTATCCGGCCTTTGCCGTCCTCCGAATGACGTCAGCTGGACATCACTGCGGGACAAGTCTTTGCCGTATGCTATTGTAGGCAAAGCCTTTGCCGTCCGTCGCTGTAGGCAAACTGACCAAATGGGTCAGCTCCCAGGGAGCACAGGTGGCTGCCGCGTGGCTTCTTTGCCGTCCGCGGCGGACGGCAAAGGCGCCTTTGCCATCAGCGGCTGACGGCAAAGGTGCCTCTTTTTTCTGTTTTTTTAAATCCAGCAATTTTCACAGCAAATATATGACATATATATATATTTCACAGGGCTATTTAACAGCAAACATATGACATATCCAACACATAAGTTTCATCGTGCATACATATATAGTTCCATCCATTCATACATAGCAAGTTGCACATACACATTGTTCCATCCATACATATTACAATGCAAAGTTTCATCAAGATAGCAAGTTCCATCATAGCAAGCTAGAAGAATACTAGAGGAGAATGAAACAAAAAACAAGCACTCCATCATAGCAAGCTAGCTTCCGTGAAGTGAATGAAATCTGCAAAAAGGCAAATAAGAAAGTTAGAAAAAGGTGACTAGAAGAAGAAGTATATGCCATTTATGAGCTAACTTAGGTGAAATGGATCATTTATGAGCTAACTTAGTTGAAATGGATCGTTTATGAGCTAACCTAGGTGAAATAGATCGTTTATGAGCTAACTTAGGTATAATGCATCATTTTAGAGCTAACCTAGGTAAGATGGGTCATTTTGGAGCTAACCTAGGTGAAATGGATCGTTTTTGAGCTAAGTTAGGTGAAATGGATCGTTTATGAGCTAACCTAGGTGAAATAGATCGTTTATGAGCTAACTTTGGTAAAATGCATCATTTTAGAGCTAACCTAGGTGTGATGGGTCATTTTGGAGCTAAACTAGGTAAAATGGATCGTTTGTGAGCTAACCTAGGTGAAATGGATCGTTTATGAGCTAATCTAGGTAAAATGGGTCATTTTAGAGCTAACTTGGGTAAAATGCATCATTTTGGAGCTAACCTAGGTAAGATGGGTCATTTTGGAGCTAACCTAGGTAAAATGGGTCATTTTAGAGCTAACATAGGTAAAATGGATCATTTTGGAGTTAGTCTAGGTAAAATGGGTCATTTTAGAGCTAACTTGGGTAAAATGGATCATTTATGAGCTAACTAAGGTATAATGGGTCATTTTAGAGCTAACTTAGGTAAAATGGATTGTTTATGAGCTAACTAAGCTAATTATGCCATTTTTGACATAAGTAAGCTAAGTACATGTCATTATTGAGCAAACCTAGTTAACTAAGCATACTAGAGCTAACTTAGGTCATTTTGGAGGAAACAAAGCTAAGTATAGATCGTTTTAGAGCTAACTTAGGTAAAATGGATGGTTTTGGAGGTCAGTAAGCTTATTAAGTCATTTTGGAGGAAAAGAAGCTAACTCTAGGTCATTGTGGTAAGCATATTGGAGGAAATAAGGCTAAGTCTAGGTCTTTATGCATTTGTTAAGCAAAACACTAGAAGAAACTTACCAGCGCCCACCATCTTTCAACACCTGCCATGACAAAGAGTAAACGAAATTAGTACAACATAAAAAAATACCGACATGAATAATAATATGTATATCACTTAAGTGTATCATCATCAAGTACAACATAAAAAAATTATATACCTGACACTACTAATAATCTCGATCACTATCATCAATAAATGCATAATCATCATCATCACTATAATCAATGACGGGCTCATAGGGTTCAGTGGCATCAACATGTGGAAGGCCACCTTGACGTAATCGGTCAAGCATTGACAGGTCATCCGCAGCAGTAACCTCTTCTTGTTCCGGCTCTTCTTGTTCCTCCTCTGGGTTGATGTCGGATTCACTGTCGCTGTCTACTTCAATATTTTGGGGTGAAGTATAGCGGTTCTTGAAACGCTTTTTGGAAAGACGTGTCTCTTGGAAGAATTCTCCTTCATATGTGTCTGGGTTAATGTGAGGTTCATAATCCTCTTCCTTTGGGGGAGATAGTCTAGCACGTGGCGGCACTTCATAAACGACATCCCAACCTTTCAGATTTGGATTAGTTTGGCAGGCCCACGGTAGATAGAATACTTGGGTCGCCTGTTGAGCCGTAATATAGACATCAGGAACATCTAAATGGGTGCTTTGTTTGATTTCAACTAGCCCTATATGTTCATGAGTCCTTCTAGTCTCCTTCGGCTGAAACCAATAACATTTGAAGAGTACGACATTCGGTGGGTTGTCACCATAGAATATAAGTTCATAAATTGCTTCAACTCTCCCATAATACTCGGTACCTCCTTCGCCGATAGCAGATACACAACAATTTGTAGACTTTCGGTCGGCCATAGATAGCTCTTTGCCATAGGTACGAAAGCGATACCCGTTGATGTCGTATTTGTCAAATGAACGGACCTTATAGTCAAAACCATTAGCGACTTGTCTCAATTCGGCGTCCATAGACTCTGAATTAGCCTACAAGTTTAATACGAAAGGATTGTTGCATTAGGCAGAAATTAGCGAATGTAATGAAATGGTCTAATAGAAATTACCGTTTGTTTGAACCAAGAGATGAAACCGGGATAGCCGCCTCCTTGCTTTGCGAGAAGCTCATACTCTTCGACGGAATCCTTTTGGATTACCGCTCCATACGAGAATATGGCGACGTATCGACTGTATGAAATATCCAGGAATAAGAGCAGTTCAAAGGAAATAGAAGTTGCGAAACAATGTACCGAGAACTTACTCGATGTACGGCCGCACTTCTGTCAGGTTGTTGAAGATATACAACGTAATGGTCCGCCATTCTTCGTTATCCAAAGATACTGGTTTCGAACCACTGGCTGGTGCGAGATTCCCTTTGAGTAGGCTGAGGTTGGATCCACCCTTTTGAGGTTCGTCAGCATTGTACCGAGGCTTCGGATTATGCAAATGACGATTTTTGGCTTCGTAGTGTGCTGTCACGAAGTTTGCCGCCTCCTCAGTGATGAATGCCTCAGCCATCGATGCTTCAATTCTACGTTTATTTTTACATTTTTGTCGAAGCGTCTTCTGCATCCTCTCAGTTGGGTAGCACCAACGATTTTGCACGGGCCCCCCCAATCTTGCCTCGGTCGGGAGATGCAAAATCAAATGCTGCATTGGATTAAAGAAGCCCGGTGGAAAGATCTTCTCTAACTTGCAGATCAACTCCGGCGCCAACTCTTCCATTTCTTCTAGCACGCCAGGCGATAGTTCTTTCGCACAAAGAACACGGAAGAAATAGCTGAGTTCTGCCAGTACTAGCCATTCATCCTCAGGGATGAAGCCACGCAACATCACCGGCATTACCCGCTCAATCCATATGTGCCAATCATGACTCTTGAGACCAAATATCTTCAATTTATCAAGACTCGCTCCCCTCTTTAGATTCGCTGCATACCCATCGGGGAACATCAACTGCATTTTCACCCACAAGATAATTTCCCTCATAGCTGGCCTTCCAAGATTGAACCATGCCTTTGGCTTCGTCCAGTTCTGCTTTCCTTTCGGTTCTTTCATGTTTTGTAACGGCCTATCACATAGCGCCTCCAGATCGACTCTAGCCTTAGTATTATCCTTTGACTTCCCATCTATGCCGAACAATGTACCAAAAAGTGCCTCGGCGATATTCTTCTCAGTGTGCATCACGTCGATGTTGTGTGGGCAAAGGAGGTCTTTGAAGTAAGGCAGATCCCATAAGCATGTCTTGTGAGTCCAGGCGTGCTTAGAATTATACCCCTTGAAGTACCCTGGACGCTCTGGATCTGGCTCGAGAGCGTTTAACTGATCCAGGGTCTGTTGGCCTGTCAACGCAGGTGGTGCAGAGTTTTTGACAACTCTACCTCTGATGAAGTTCTTCTTGTCTTTCCTGAACTTATGGCGAGGATCCAGGAACTGTCTATGCATGTCGAAGCAAGAAAACTTGCGACCGGCCTGAAGCCAACGAAACTCAAGAGCTCCCTTGCATGTGGGGCACGGGAACCTTCCATGCACACACCAGCCAACGAATAGCGCATACGCCGGCAAGTCATGCGTCGAGTACATGTACCAGACACGCATTATGAAGTTCCGTTTGCTATAGGCGTCGTATGTCTTGAACCCATTATCCCAGGCTTCTTGCAATTCGTCCTTAAGCGGCTGCATGTACACATTCATATTTTTCCCCGGATAGTTGGGCCCTGGAATTATCAACGTCAGGAAAATGTTCTTTCTTTGCATAATCTGTCCGGGGGGGAGATTGAGTGGAAAGACAAATACGGGCCAACAACTGTATTGGGCTGCCGTCATACCAAACACACTGAACCCATCCGTGCTGATGCCGACTCGAGGATGCCTCGGATCTGCCGCTTTGTCAGCATGTAATTCATCAAACTTTTTCCACGCAACACCATCCGATGTGTGTACCATCATCAGATTCCCATCTGCATCTAGTTCGGTTCTTTTGCCTGTTTTGTGCCATGTCATCTGTCTGGCCGTCTCTTCGACCATGAAAAGACGTTGAAGTCTTGGTACGATTGGCATATACCGAAGAACACTAACGGGGATTTTGGTCTGTGTCTTCTCACCCATACCGTTGTCTACCACAACATACCTGGAAGACTTGCAAATGGGACAATAGTTCAAGTCCGCATAGTCAAGCCTAAATAAGGCACATCCTTTCTCACAGGCATGTATCTTCTCATAGGGCATCTTCAGTGCACGGAGGATTTTGTCCGACTGGTACAGGTTTGCAGGCATTACATGGCCTTTGGGTAGAAAGCGTCCAAATACTGTCATTATTGCGTCGTAGCATTCTCTGCCCAAGTTGAACTGAGCCTTCAGAGCCATTACTTGTGAGATGGCATCCAACTGACAAAGCTCAGTGTGCTCGTGGAGCGGACGTTTTGAAGACTCCAACATTTCATTGAAGGCCTTTGCAGATTCCTCCATCTCCTCGTCCGAATCCCGAGCATCATCATAGTCTTGCACCATGTTTTCCATCCCGGTACCATGCTCGTCGGTGCGACGACGATCCACCTCAGCTCTGTCACGTTGGGCAGACTCACCATGATATGTCCACACCGTATAATCGGGCGTAAAACCACTCTTCTGCAGGTGTTTGCCCATTTCATCCTCTGTCCTCTTTTCCCAATTGCCGCACCGGAAACAGGGGCACCAGGTTTTCCTCTGGCCATTTGCAAATGCGGCTTGCACAAACCCCTTGGTTTTTGTGAACCATTCAGCGCTCCATTTGTTCTGACCAGTGTGACCGGTATACATCCACGCACGATCACTCATCTTGACTTTCAGAGCTACTGGACACACAACAAATATATATATATAATTCACCATGTATATATTCATCAGTTGATCTACTTTGTCAATTTTATTACGTCCATGCAACCTACACTCTAATAGGTAATGATAGGTCCTAATCCCACCCGAGTATGTGTAGATTGGGTTCATTTTCCCATGCTATGCTCCGGATCCGACGCAAAATTTCGGCAGCACCTCCCCGCTGTTCTCCTGATACACGTCTCTGCAATAAACAGAGAGGATGTGTACCCGGAGAACAACAGGGGAGGCACTGACGAAATTTATGCGTTGGATCCGGAGCAAAGCATATGGGAAAACGAACCCAATCTACACATACTCGGGCTATCCATGGATAGCGTTGGACAATTCAAAAGAATCAAGGTTATAAATATGCAAATGCATGCATATTTATAACTATAACGCTTTCGAACGGGAGACACATATTGGTTACGCATACTGATGATTCAAGACACATATATAGCTAGCTATCAAGTTTCATCGGCACGAACACCAGAACAGAGCAAATAATTAATGGGGGAGGAGGACATGTCATTTGTGCTCACCCACGAACGAATGGGCAGAGCTCGTCAAACGCACGGCGAGGTCGTCGAACACCAAACCTCGCAGCAATGAAACAACTGCACATTTAAATCTACCTGATCAACACAATTATATATGATGTTTTTCATAACAAAATCGAAAAATATATGACCTAACTCATAATTCACAAATATATGACCCCGTCGGCCTCTGGACGGCCAAAGAGCACCTTTTCGGGAGGTGTCAGGGGTCGGGGTGTCATGTCGGTGTCGGGGTGCCGTGTCGGGGTTGGGGTGCTGTTTTGGGGTCGGGATGTCGTGTCGGGGTCGGGGTGTCGGGGTCAGGGGGTCAGGGTGTTGGTGTCGGGGTCGGGGTGTCGGGGTGTGGTGTCGGTGTCGGGGTCAGGGGGTCGGGGTGTCGGGGTGTCGTGTCGGGGTCGGGGTGTCGGGGTGTGGTGTCGGGGTCGGGGTGTCGGGGTTAGGGGTCAGGGGGTCGGGGTGTGGTGTCGGGGTCGGGGTGTCGGGGTGTGGTGTCGGGGTCGGGGTGTCGGGGTCAGGGGGTCGGTGTCGGGGTGTCAGGGTCAGGGGGTCGGGGTGTTTCCTTCTATCCTTCTTCTTTCTTTCTCTTCTTCTTCTTCTTTCCTTTCTTCTTCTTCTTCTTTCATCTTTTTTCTACTTCTTTTACTTCTTTTCGTTTCTTCTTTTCTTCTTCTTCTACTTCTTCTACTTCTTTTCTTCTTCTTTTTTCATCTTTTTTCTACTTCTTTTCTTTTCTTCCTTTCTTCTTCTTCTACTTCTTTTCTTCTTCTTCTTTTTTCATCTTTTTTCTACTTCTTTTCTTTTCTTCTTTTCTTCTTCTTCTACTTTTTCTACTTCTTTTCTTCTTCTTCTTCGTTTCTTCTACATATTCTTTTTTCTTCTACTTCTTTTCTTCTTTTCTTCTAACACTAACACTATATAACACATATCTAGCACTAAATCTATCACTAACAATTAAACAGCAAAAAAAAGAAAAAAAAAAGAAAAAAATAACTCACCGGAGCAATGGGACGGTCGGGGCAGTGGGGCGGGTGGGCCGGCGACGTGGTGGCGCGCCGGGGCAATGGGACGGTCGGGGCAGTGGGGCGGGTGGGCCGGCGATGTGGTGGCGCGCCGGGGCGCCGGGATGGTGGAGCGACGGGGCGTCGGCGGGTGGGGTGGGGGCGGCGGGGTGGTGGGGCGACGGGGCAAGCGGGGGCGGGCGCCGGGCGGCGGGATGGTGGGGCGACGGGGCGTCGGCGGGTGGGGTGGGGACGGCGGGGTGGTGGGGCGACGGGGCAAGCGGGGGCGGGGCGGCGCCGGCGACGGGGCGGCGGTGGGTGGATCTGGTGGCGTGGCGTCGGGGAGGAGAGAGGGAGAGAAACAGAGAGGAGTAACGGGCGGGGGGGGGGGGGGCTCGATCGGCCGTTAGTTAGGTTAGGTTAGTTAGCCTTTGCCGTCGGCCAAGCCTTTGCCGTCCGCTTTTTTTATCTTTGCCGTCTGCTAGCAGACGACAAAGAGGGGGGCCATTAAGTTTTTTCTAATCGGCTCGTTAGTGGGGGCCACCTCTCTCTTTGCCGTCAGCCAGCTGGCGGCAAAGATTCTTTGCCGTCAGCCAGCTGGCGGCAAAGATTCTTTGCCGTCAGCCAGCAGACGGCAAAGAAGTGACAGATGGCAAAGACCTTCTTTGCCGTCTGCCAGTTGTTTGCCGTCTGCTTTTTGGTAGCTGATGGCAAAGACCTTCTTTGCCGTCTGCTAGCGGACGGCAAAGAACTTGCAGACGGCAAAA
This sequence comes from Triticum aestivum, assembly GCF_018294505.1. NCBI lineage: Eukaryota > Viridiplantae > Streptophyta > Magnoliopsida > Poales > Poaceae > Triticum > Triticum aestivum. The sequence goes on from NC_057814.1 coordinate 559,608,803, forward strand.
TCCCTGATTCCAGTAGTGAAGGCTTCCCCGCGGATAACTCTGCGTGGGATGTCGATAGCAGTCCGGAGCGGCCTTCCCGGGCCAAGACTCGGGCCGCATCGTAAGTATCAAAAATCTTTATGCACGCCCGAACGTCCGTCCTTTCCGCCTTGCAATATTGATATGTTTGAATCGTGTTATTGCAGTCCGGCTCGGGACAGTTCTCCGCGATCTTCATCAGAAGGTTTGCTGGACCCAAAGGAGAGGGCCGGCATGTCATCGCCGCTCGCTTACTCCCCTTCGGCCAAGGGTGATGACGAGGAGGCATCCCAAAGGGCCTCCTCAGACCGGGGGAAGGCTCCGGAGATCGTCAGGGTGGCACCCCAGGATAACTCTCGGGCCGTCGGATATATGGGGGAAAAAGCCCCTACAGAGACAGACGGTGCGGGCCGAGTTCTACTCGACCCTCAGCCGGATTCTATTCCGGAGACCTATACGGCTCAGGAGTCCGGTAAACGGCCTTTCCCAAAAAGAGGAGGTGTGCTACCGGTGACCTCTGTCCAACCAGAGGCGCCGGATCATCTACTGGAAGCGCTGCAAGGCGCCTCCATTGTGGATGAGCACCGTGCCCATTTGGGTACGATGATTGAAAAGGTTCAGTCCGCCAAAAACGGACTGACCGAAGCCTGCGCTAGCCTTCTAGCAGGCTTTGAGGTGATTAATGTAATTGTAAGAAGAATATCACAGCGTAGACAGTAGCCCCTGATGCTCTGTTCGGTGTCTGGAAAGAAAAAACCGAACAGAGGATCAAAAATAATTTTCGCAGGAGTCTAACATAAGGTGTCTATGTGAATAAGCAGGCCTCGTTGCAGGCTGCTACTGCTCAAACCGCGGAGGTCTCCGGACTGAAGCAGAAACTGGAGCGGGCCGAGGAAGAGCTCGGCCTCGTGAAGAAGCAGCTGGAGGATAGCCAAGGTATGCAGTAATCTGCGTGTATTATTGAAGAATAAATGGTTCAAGCTGACTAAAGTGTCATGAACTTTACTAGGGGCCACGACCGAGGTGGCGGCCCTCAAAAAGGCGTTAGCCGAGGCCGAAGAAAAAGCGGCCAAGGAACGTGCCGCACGCGAGAAGCACGAGGCCAGGGTCAGCAAGATTCAGCAAGAGCTCTAGGACGCCGTCAAGAAGTACGAGTCTTTGGAGCGTGATTCTAAGACACAAGAACCCAAACTTGCTAAGGCCCGCAAGAGCGCGCAAGATGCCCGAGCCGAAGCCCAGAGCGCCCTCTAGGAAATCCAGGCGGCCAAGCAGATTGCGGCGGGTAAGGCTGTCACTATGCAAGGCAAGTATGCAAAGGAAACGGTCCTTGTACTTACCCGAACTTGTGTTTTCCAGGGGCATTTACAGATCTGCCGCGTAGCGTATCGGATGCTGCCGAGTTCTATCGGGCCGAAGAAGGGATGTCTACGGAGAAGCTGTTCTGGTCCCAATATCTTGGACCAGAACATCCGGTGCCCTTTAGAGACCAGATGAAACAACTGGTCGAGATGCACAAGTTGGCCGAGTTAGCCATGAAGGACCTGATAGTCCGGCTGTGGCCTGTCGAGCCCGTGCCCGGCAGCTACTTTGGACTTGTGAATCAGCTTGTGAGTGCCTGTCCACGGCTTGAAGTCGTGAAGCGGTCGGTCTGCATTGAGGGTGCACGGATGGCCTTCGCGCGCGTCAAGACGCACTGGGAGAAGATGGATGCCAGGAAGTTGATGACCGAAGGGCCACCTGAGGGCAAGGAGCATCGGCCACCCGAGCTGTATTTCAACGGTGTCCTGGAGGGATCCCGCCTTGTGGAGGAGCAATGTGCGAAGGATGTGATATTCCCATGAAAACATTCGGGTTGTCCTGTAATATGGAACAAGATTGGTATGTAATATGATGCTTGTGATCAAATTTTACCTCCTGTGCGGTCGTTTATTAAGATCTGAGGGTTGACCAGTCGTCAGCTTCTGCCCCATGTAGATAGTACGGGGGTGTTCGGGATAAATCTAAACACTCTTTACTCCACATTCTGGTCCTTAAAGGAGGTGTTTAGCGCAACGAACAAGGCAATCAGACTATATGGCCTTTATTACCCTCACTTAGCCATAGGAGTTTGACCATGAAAATTTCGGCGAAGCCCCTGGTGTTCGGAAGGCCGAACTAGGGGTGTTATATACGCCTAATCGGAGAAAACCGATTCCTCGCATAAAGCGGAAAACATCTCTAGGGATTTAAGACCTCTCGAACAGTTGACCAGCTCTCGCCACATCATGACAGTCAGTTTTCGGCTTTCTCTGCTGAGGTGCTCGTCCGGACGAACCGGGACACAATCGCAGTAGTTCTTCCTTTACTACCCTAGCCGATATAGCGGAACGTAAGGTAGCAAACACAGGAGCCGAGCAACCCAACTATTGACCAAAGACATGATTTGGAGCCGATGCATATAATGCTATAAGTTCGGGGTGCCGAACTGTACTGTAAAAGTGTTCGGACTTTTGTTGCCGTAATGCGGGGCGTGATGAAGCCCCTGACGCAGTAATACATACAATAATGTACACGTGTAACGAGTAATAAATACAAAAGGAAAAAGGGGGAAGGTTAAGTAATAAACTGACGCTGCCCTTTACTTTTATAATGTGATTAGTACGTCGAGGCGTATTTGTACATGTAATATGATAAGCAAAAAAGGCTATTTAACATGCCAAGACCAAGTGCAAGCTGCGTGCGGGTATGTAAAACAGGTATAGTAATCGTTAACGGAGGCCACCTGGGGGTTCCCTTGTGCGCCAAAGCTACTTGCCTCCTTGGTGTGTCCGACAAACGGGTTGTCAGAAGAAACCTAAAAAGAGAGAAGGGACCTGAAATGGAAAAGAAAAGGTACGCGAATCCTGGGGTCGGTCGAGCCGCACTGTGGATCGCGAGCTAGCTATGCCTCCGTCCATATCCATGGGTTTTTGGGCGCGTAGTTATGTACGCGTGGTACGGGTGCCACTCCCTTATCGGGGCTAGGATGGAGGCCCAGTTGTTAGTCAAGCTCTTGACGAGCCGAGTTGTCCTGTTGTAGTCTAGTCCGGACCCTCTTAACAATGTTCAGGGGCTCGGCAACCGGATTATAGTTCTGCTTGAGACGGTTGCTCTGTACCTCTACTGCTAGGGCAGCTGTGTGCTCCTCTGTTCGGAGGGAGCGTTCAGTGTTTCCATTGACTGTTATGACGTCGCGTGGACTGGGCATCTTGAGCTTGAGATAAGCATAGTGTGGCACCGTGTTGAATCTAGCAAACGCGATTCATCCGAGCAGTGTGTGGTAGCCACTGCGGAAGGGGACGATATCGAAGATTAACTCCTCGCTTCGGAAATTGTTCGGAGAACCGAAGACCACTTCCAGCGTGATTGAGCCCGTACAACGGGCCTCTACTCCTGGTATGACTCCTTTAAACGTAGTCTTTGTGGGCTTGGTTCGTGAGGGATTAATGCCCATTTTGCACACTGTATCCTGATAGAGCAGGTTGAGGCTGCTACCACCGTCCATTAGGACTCGTGTTAGGTGAAATCCGTCGATGATTGGGTCAAGGACCAGTGCGGCCGAACCGCCATGACGAATACTAGTTGGATGATCTCGACGATCAAAGGTGATCGGAAATGACGACCACGGATAGAATTTTGGGGCGACTGGCTCTGCCGCATAGACGTCCCTAAGTGCGCGCTTGCGCTTCCTTTTGGGTATGTGTGTAGCATATATCATGTTCACCGTTTTGACTTGAGGGGGAAATTTCTTCTGCCGCCCAGTGTACGGCTGCCGGGGCTCTTCGTCGTCGTCCTCGCTTTGCGATCCCATTTCCTTGCTCTCGGTATTTGACTTGCTGGCTTGCTTAAAAACCCAGCAATCTCTGTTGGTATGATTGGCTTGTTTGCCTTGGGTGCCATTTATGAATTCCAAGTTCATTCCTCTCTCATCTTCCAGAATCATATTGTGAAGGATACCACAACATGTCATGATATTTTTCAAGGTTCTCTTATCCCAAAAACGAGCAGGACACGAACAAATGGCAAACCTAGATTGCAAAACACTGAATGCTCTTTCAATGTCTTTCCGGCTGCCTCTTGCACCCTTGCAAATTCAAAATGTTTTCTAGTTTTGGGATCTTTGATGCTCTTGACAAATGTGCACCAAGGAGGGTATATACCATCTGCAAGATAGTACCCTTTTGTGTATTCATGCCCATTGATAGTGTAGTTGCAAGCAGGAGCATCAACACTAGCAAGCCTAGCAAACAAATAAGACCGTTGCAACACATTGATATCATTGAGAGTGCCTGGCATACCAAAGAAGCAATGCCAAATCCATAAATCCTCGGATGGTACGGCCTCTAGCACAATTGTTGCATCACGAGACTTGCCACAATACATTCCTTGTCATGCCTTTGGGCAATCTTTTCAAGTCCAATGCACACAATCAATGCTACCTAGCATGCCAGGACAACCTCTCCTCTCATTAGATGCCATTAGTTTCTTTGTGTCATCCTCGTTGGGTGCCCGAAGATACTCAGGACCAAAGACACGAATGATCACTTTTGCAAATCTACGCATTGACTCAATTGTAGTATCCTCACCAATGCGAAGGTACTCATCGGCATAGTCAACCAGAACGCCATATGCAATCACCCGCATAGCTGCGGAGATTTTTTGATATGCACTAAATCCCTTTAAGCCAGCAGCATTTCTTCTTTGAGTAAAATACCGGCAATTTCCTCGCAAGCTTGAACAATTTTCACAAAGAAGGATCGGCGCATTCGGTACCTTCTCCGGAAGATGTGCGGTGGATATGTTGGATTCTCCGTGAAGTAGTCTTGCATCAGCATCTCGTTCCCAAGATGGCGATTCCGAGGAATGCAAAGACGCCCGACGGTCGATCCTCGCCGCCTCTTCCGGTTCTCGTCTTCGTGCTCCTTCACGGCAAGTCGCATCACTAATGTCTGCTGCCGAAAGGTCGCAAGCATGGTCTCAACATCCGAGTCGTCCGAATCGGGCGAATCGGAGAGCAAGAACTTCTCGCATGGGCTCAATTTCATCTACATGCATACCGGCGCGTCAACCAACTATACCGCTCGCAAATATCACAAAGCAAACACTAACCGGCGGCGAATGCGGCGGGTGATCCCGGGCGGGCGACGAGGGGCGGGCTCGACGGTGGTCGATCCCCGGCGGCGGCGACGACGAGGGGCGGCTCTTCTCGCCGGATCCGGGGGGGTCTGTGCAGCGTATCGGCGCTGGAGGGTGGGGGACAGCCCCGGCGCGATTCTGCCCGCAGATCTGGCCGGAATCACCGACCACGGACGGGCGGAAGCAAAGGCAGTTGGCGGCGGAAGGAGGTGGGGAAAGGCGCGCGGGCTGAAATGTCCCTCCCGCCAACTGCTTCTCTGTGATTTTTTTTGAAACTATGATGATTTTTATAGCAGATTCGGAAACTATACTCCCTAATGCATAAAAATCGAAACTATGACCCCGTCGGCCTTCTGTTGGCTGAAGAGGGACTTTTCGGCCTACCATTGGCTGAAGTGGGCTCTTCAGCCTCCCGTTGGCCGAAGAGTGCCAAGCTGGGCCGAAGATAGTATCTTCGGCTTCCCGTTGGCCGAAGAGCACTCTTCGGCTTCCTGTTGGCCGAAGAGTGTCAGAGGCACAAAATGTAACTAATATGGCCTCAAATGAAAAAGTTATCAACATGAAAAATCTTCATCTCGTCGAAGCGGTTGATTTTGATATAAAAAATGTCTTAATCCGAGGTCGTATGCAATCTGTAGAGCCAAAACAAGGTTAGGGGCAGAAGCTGCAGAGTTACTTCGGACAGACCGAATGGATGTCAGAAAATTTGTCACGGGACACCCAGTGCACTCGGTGAGACCATGTGGAATACGAAAGAGCACACAAGTTTGGTCATGTTCACTCGGTGAGACCAAACCAAACCACTCGGAGGCTCCGAAAAATTGCCAAAGATTTTTGGATAGAATTTTTAGTCCTTTTATTGTACGGGAAGTCCAGCCGCCTCATAAATCGATGTGGGCATTGTTCGTCTGCACCGGGAAGACACATGCCGGCATTGAAGAAACGTCTCTATTGCGATGGCAGGAATTGAGACCAAACCAAAATATTCCACACGGTCTCACCGAGTGCACCGGGTGTCCCGTGACAAATTTTCTGACATCCATTCGGTCTGTCCGAATTAACTCTGCAGCTTCTGCCCCTGACCTTATTTTGACTCTACAGGTTGCATACGACCTCAGATTAAGACGACTTTTATATCAAAATCAACCGTTTTGACCAGACGAAGATTTTTCTTGTTGATAACTTTTTCATTTAAGGTCATCCTAATTGCGTTTTGTGCCCCTGACCCTCTTCGGCCAACGGAAAGCCGAAGAGTGCTCTTCGGCCAACGGGAAGCCGAAGATACTATCTTCGGCCCAGCTGGGCACTCTTCGGCCAACGGGAGGCTAAATAGCCCACTTCGGCCAACGGTAGGCCGAAAAGTCCCTCTTCGGCCAATAGAAGACCGACGGGGTCATAGTTTCGATTTTTATGCATTAGGGCGTATAGTTTCTGAATTTGCTACAAAAATCATCATAGTTTTTAAAAAATCCTTCTCTGTGATGCAGGGTGCCGCAGCGGCGAGGGGGAATCCGCGTATTCGCGGGTTGGGGCCGAGATTTTGCCGCGCCCCTCAAAAAATTTTGCGGGCCGGCCGCCTTTGCCTGGCCTGTTCGGGCGGGATTTTCCGCGTGGAACCGCATTTGGCAGTTATTTTGCGGACCGGGGCCGGATGCGGGGTCTGCTAGAGTTGCTCTAAGGCCTTGTACAATGCTAGGTGCTTAGGAAGGTGCTTAGAAAAATAAACCGGTTTTTTTTGAAGCACCGACGCCTAGTTAAGCAACAATCCCGTCGTTTGCTTCCAGCCTTTTCCTCTAAATTTGATATACTTCAAAAACGAACCACTCTTTTCAGTATGAATGGGATCACTCTCCCATTCTTTCCGGCTAGGGCAGCAGCTAGACCCATATCTTTTGATGGCTTCATAATATTGAATTGATTCAGTATTATCAGAATGCAAGCCTATCATGTATAAATAAGCATCGATGCTTAAGAAAAGTCCGATTTATTTCTTCAAGCATCTTCCCTAAACACCTTGCATTGTATAAGGCCTAATTAAGCGTTTACCCTGTACAAATAAGCACCGGTGCTTAAGAAAAGCCTGTTTTATTTCTTCATACATCTCTTCTAAGTACCTTGCATTGTACAAGGCCTAGTGGTTTGAAGATGCTTCAAACTGTTTGAAGCTACTCGTACACTTCACGTCGTTAAACGGTTTGGCGTGTATCAGATTCACATATAAGTTTTCGAGGGGTCAGTGAACGAATTAAGTTTTCGAAAGCGTCATTTAGTAAAAGTAAGTAAAACAGATGCCCCGTCCATACCAAACGTGGCTTGCAGCAGGGGCCGCGTTTCTCCCCACCCCGCGCAACCGGAGGAGCCGCGATCAGGGGCGCGCACGACAAACAAGCCTGACGGAAGTGCTTCCATCACCGCCACTGAGAGCTTGCATGCCAAGGCGAGCTTCCCTTGGCCCGGAGCTCCCCGTGACGTAACGCCTGACGGCATGACCGAGACCCGCCGGATTATTGTAGATTTGATCGACTGACGAGCGTGCGACCACACTGTCACAGCTAGCTCAGCGCTTCAATGCGTGAGATCCAAGTAGCATACGCCTCTGGATTCTAGAAGGATAATAATCAACTATTACAGGCTTACAGCATAGCAGTACGTGTCACGCCAGCCGACATGTATTTAACCCCTACCACCACAGCCCACACATGTACGAGCGGCCGTGCTTCTCCCGGATTTCCTCTCCTCCACCGTACCGATGGCGACTGAGGGCCTCCGGATGCTGCTGGCGGACGCCGCTCGCTCTCCGTGGAGCCTCGCCGGCGCCGCGGCGGCCGTGGCGCTGCTGTGGTTCGCCGCCTGGGTCCTGGAGTGGGCGTGGTGGACGCCGCGGCGGCTGGGCCGGGCGCTGCGGGCCCAGGGAATCAGGGGCACCCGGTACCGCCTCTTCACCGGCGACATACCGGAGAACGCCCGGTGCAACGCTGTGGCCCGGTCGCGGCCCATGCCGCGAGGTGACCACGACATCGCCCCTCGCGTGCTGCCCATGTTCTCCAACGCCATTAAGGAGCACGGTAAGCTTTTCAGTCCTGATGAAATCCTGAAGTTCTTCATTTTTGTTACTCCCTCCGTTCGAAATTACTCGTCTAAAAAATGAATGTATCTAGATGTATTTTAGTTGTAGATACATTCATTTTTGTGACAAGTAATTCCGAACAAAAGGAGTACATCAGAAGGAGTACTACTTGCGCTTTGAGCCGAGCATGTGTTTGTTGGGAGATTAACTTAAACTGGGCTGCACACTAACAGTTGTCGGAACTTCTTTTCAGACGCTTTCAACTTTCCTGATATAAAAACCATGTGCTCAATCTAAGCCATTGCTACAGTCAAGTTAACGTGGGACCCACATGTCATAATTCTTCTTAACTGACCAATAAAAGCAATTTCGTTTTTTTTTTGTGACCCATTAGTCCTAGATTTGTGGTTTTGTGGTACCACAGCCCCAAAAGTAGTGTATTTGTGCAATCTCTCCTTTCTATTCTTCCAGGGATGTGCTCTGAATCTCTCATACACTACATAGCATGTTCGGTATGAAAGACAGAAGTCATATGTTTGTGGGATATTTCATATTTGTGGGCATGCATCTTGCACTTCAATTGTCATATCACAAAATATCTTTCTCACATTTTTTTAACAGAACAGAATATCTACTGTATTTACGAATGCAGGGAAAGTGTCCTTCACTTGGTTTGGCCCAACGCCAAGGGTGATGATTCCAGACCCAGAATTAGTGAGAGAAATTCTGTCCAACAAGTTTGGACACTTCGGCAAACAGAGGAGCACCCGTATTGGGAAGCTGCTAGCCAACGGGCTTGCAAATCATGAGGGTGAGAAATGGGCAAAGCACCGAAGAATCCTAAATCCTGCATTTCACCATGAGAAGATAAAGGTAAAATTTCTCAGTTTGAGTACAACATGCATGGGTAATGCAGGATAATGCGTTCTTTGCAATTTGCATAGGCTGACAGCAATGTTCCGTTTGCAGAGGATGCTGCCAGTTTTTTCTGCCTGTTGCGAAGAAATGATTACAAGATGGGAGAATTCGATGTCCGCTGACGGATCATGTGAGATTGACTTCTGTCCTGAGTTCCAGAATCTTACCGGGGATGTCATCTCGAGAACAGCATTTGGTAGCAATTTTCAGGAGGGTATGAAAATATTCCAGCTGCAAGGGGAGATGGGTGAACGGCTAATACAGGCTTTTCGGACATTTTTTATCCCAGGTTATTGGTAAGTTCTTTTCTTGCACAGAAAACAAAAAAATCCATCTACTTGCAGACAATGAGTACTTATAAACTTTATATCACAAGCTCATAACGTTTCTAGCAAATGGAGTAGTGCACTGCATACATGGTCTGGCATTTGACGAAAAATAGGTTTTTTTGGCACATGCAGTTTAACTCCTCTTAGAGATGCTCAAATGAATTTTGAAAGGAAACTACTAGACTTTTTTTATAAAGTGAAGAGTTCATTGAACCCCCGCAAAAAAAAAAGAAAAAAAAAGGAGTTCATTGAAAAAAAATGGCTGATCAAAGGAACATTTTGTCTTTCCATGGTAAAGATAAATAGTACTCCATCTGTAAACTAATATTAGACCTTTTAGATACGGAGGGAGTAGCAATCAAGATTTTCTTTCAAATGCTGACATGTCAGAACATTTTCAGGTTCTTCCCAACAAAGAACAACAGAAGGATGAGAGCAATTGATCGTGAGATCCGCATGATTCTGCGAGGCATTATTGGGAAAAAGGAAAGAGCTATTAAAAATGGTGAAGCTAGCAGTGATGACTTGTTAGGATTGCTGTTGGAGTCAAATATGCAACAATCAAATGGGAAGGCAAAACTAGGACTGAGTATTGAAGATATAATTCAGGAATGCAAGCTATTTTACTTTGCAGGTATGGAGACAACATCAGTCTTGCTCACATGGACACTAATTGTGCTAAGCATGCACCCAGAGTGGCAAGAGCAGGCAAGAGAGGAAGTGTTGCATCACTTTGGAAGAACCACACCAGATTTTGAGAACTTGGGTCGCCTTAAGATTGTAAGTGCGAAATTGATGATAATGTGATGTTTTAAGTTAGAATGGTTGGAATAACGTTCTGGATCTTGTGTGGAATAACGTTCCATACGATTAAAATTGTACTACATATATCTCCATATACATGTGAGTGAAAACAAATACTGATGAATTAAAATAATTTTTCTTGGAGCAAAATAGGATAATGTATATTTTATGTCTAGAATGGTTGGAGTAATGTTGTTGATCTTGTGTGTTTTTTTGCAGGTAACAATGATTTTTTATGAGGTTCTTAGGTTGTACCCGCCCATAACCTTCCTTACGAGAAGAACTTACAAGGCAATGGAGCTTGGCGGCATCAAATATCCGGCAGGCGTGAACCTTATGCTGCCCATTCTCTTTATCCACCATGACCCTGATATTTGGGGAAAAGACGCAAGGGAATTCAATCCACAGAGGTTTGCTGATGGCATCTCAAATGCAGCGAAACATCCGGCGGCGTTCTTTCCTTTTGGAGGGGGTCCTCGGATATGCATCGGCCAGAACTTTGCATTGCTGGAAGCAAAGATGGCTCTGAGCATCATCCTCCAGCGCTTCTCGTTCGAGCTCTCGCCGTCCTACGTCCATGCACCGTACACGGTGATAACCCTGCAGCCGCAGCACGGTGCTCAGATTAGGCTGAAGAAGATATGAGCATGCTTTATCATGGGGCAGTGAATGTTAGCTTTTGGCTGAATAAACATAGCAATTAGTTCATGTTGTAGTCGCAAAAAAAAAACACAGGTTTACTTTTATGTACTCTTTTTTGAAATAACTGAGCGAATTGAAATAGTAGTTTCAGTTGAATTAGTCGTTTGCTTCAGTTCATAATAGTACTGCAGGTCTGTAACTTTTTTCCATTCAATGGAACTCCTATCATGATACTCGCAGAGAAAAAATATCCTTTTATCAGGCTGCAGAAAAGATGACACTGAAAAGTCTTTCTTACACTGGCGTTGTTTACCAGAAATTGTCTGCATTATAACGCTGCTCAATCGAAACTCAGCATGAATCAAAGGGAGAAAAACAAACCTGGGGATAGTTGTTTCATGTATGCACTCAAGAACAATTAGAATACAGATAAAACTCAAGAATGCCCTTCATAGATCAAATTCGAAGCTTAAAAAACCCAACTGGACAAAAAAGAATGATATCCCACTATACAACGATTGTAGGTGTATGCCTTTTGTCTATCAAGTTGACAAACTGCTAGTATTCGTGAAAAAAGGGAAATTGCTCCTCTACCATTCTGAAAGATCAATTTCTCTTATCTCACGCACACAAACCAAATACATATGTAAACTGGGAAGTTATAGGTTAATTTGCGAAAACTTTGATGTATTTCCATGCAACACAGGAGCAGCAGCTAAAATTTACATATTACAGTTTTTTTCCAAGGGACCAAGGATTACAATCTTTTCACGGGTATGAATCCTACACAAACAATTGGACATTCATGCACCGTTGTTCTAGCATTTGCGCAAAAGAGACTTACACACTGGTTTAGCTGACTGGTATGCAACTGAGTTTAAATGCAAAAAGTCACCACAATAACGGTGTCATTAGCAAAAAATCACCCCTTTACAATCTGTGGCAAACATCACCGTACGCAAAGACCGACAATGGCAAACAATACTAATGATAAATGCTAATTGCTTTGATGACGTCACTAATTGTTTGAGCCCGTCCTTCGGACTAAGTTGGCAAAAAAGGTGCCACCAGGGCACCTGTTGAGCGTGCATTGGAGCTGTGCCAGTCCGCCGTATGTGGGCATGGCGCTGGCTTGCAGAGCCATCTCCACCGTCCTCCTCCACCTCCTTCCCTACCGCTACCGGCCAGGGTCGCACGGAAGCCACCCAGGACCAACGCCACGATGGTCTAGTGTCTGCACGCGAGCCCTCCCATCTGCTCCCCTCCTTCCTACCCGACGCGCTGCACCGCCTAGACGATGAATAGGTCATCGCTGCAGGGCAATAACACATGGCGATTCCAATTTGGCGCTTCAGGCGCCCGTTTGTATGCATTTTGCAAACTGCAAACGGGTCCTTGAAGTTCCTCCGCGCCGGGCCGGCCCAAACCGCCTTCTGTTATCTATTTATCGAAAACGCAAAAAACTTAGCGCTGCACTGACCACACGGCCACTTAGCCCGACCTAATAAGTTGTAGCTTTTTTCATATTTTCTTCTTTCTTCTTTCCTTTTTCCTTCTTTCTTTTTTTCCTTTTTCCTTTTCCGTTTTTTCTTTTTTCTTCTTCTTCCTTATTCGATGAGAAGAACTCAATTTTGTGAACTTATTTTTCAAATCGATGCATTTTTTTTATGAACTTGTTTTTCAAACGATGAACTTTTTTAAATCCGATTAACTTTTTTTCAAATTTGATAAACTTTTTTTCGAATTTCTCATTGTTTTAAGTTTCTGAACTTTTTTTCAAATCCATGAACACTTTTGAATTCACAATGTTTTTTGATTTTTTGCGTATTATTTTGTAAAGTCAATGGTTGACTAGTCAACTGGTCAACCGCGACCTTCCAAATCGATCAAACGACCAAAGCGGGCGGGGGGAACTGGCGAGGATGGTCGAGCGATTTGGGCCAGCCCACGATCGTGGGCGCGTGAGCGCGGTAACCGGCGCCAACAGCGCCGATTAAGGAGCTCCCAATAAACATTTTACCGGGCCGGCCCTGAAGCCGATGCACCCGTCACTACCATCTTTTTGCCCTTCTTTCTGTTATCCATTGAGAACTTGCAGGCGGGTTTCCCGTGACGTATTGCCTGACCGAATTACTGTAGAATTGATCGGTTGACGAGTGCAACCATACTACTTTAGTCAGCTGATGAGCTCATTCCTTCATGGCCGGCCCCGCCGGCGCATGCGGCCAAGGAAATCTGAGCATGCAAGGGCGACACGCGGTCATGCAAGCAAATCCTGTGCCTCGCAAGTTCCTCCGTGACCGTGATCACCAGGGCCACTCGGCTCTGGCTTCTAGAAGAAGGATAATACTCCACTAGACTAGCATACCTACGCGTCAAGCCAACCGGCCCGTACTTAACTCCAGCACTGGTTTTCCTCTCCTTCACTGAACTGATGGCGACCGAAGGTCTCCGGATGCTGCTGGGGGACGCCTCTCCGTGGAGCATCGCCGGCGCCGCGGCGGCCGTGGCGCTGCTGTGGTTAGCCGCCTGGATCCTGGAGTGGGCGTGGTGGACGCCCCGGCGGCTGGGCCGGGCTCTGCGGGCCCAGGGCCTCCGGGGCACCCGGTACCGCCTCTTCACCGGCGACGTGCCGGAGAACGCCCGGCTCAGCAGGGAGGCCCGGCTGCAGCCCATGCCGCGCGGCTCCCACGACATCACCCCTCGCGTGCAGCCCATGTCCTGCAACGTCATCAAGGAGCATGGTGAGTTCTCCAGTCGCAAAATTCACAAGTTTGTCACGTCAGAACAGGCAGTGTTTGCGTCTCCGAGCATGTGTTTTTAGGTTGGAGATTAACAGTTCACAATTGTCTGAACTTCTTTTGAGACGCTGTGAGCTCTGTCCATTCTTCTAGTGATGTGCTCTGAACCTCTGATACACATCATGTTTTTTTGAGATGATACACAGCATGTTCGGTATAGAAGACAAAAGTAAAACTTAAAAAGTTATATGTGTGGGATATTTGTGGAATTGTGGGCATGTATCTTGCTAGACAGGAGACACTAACAAATTATGTACAAGTTTACAACATGAACTTTGATTGTCATGTGACAAAACATCTATTTACAAAAATGCAGGGAAGATGTCCTTCACTTGGTTTGGCCCAACGCCAAGGGTGACGATTCCTGACCCGGAATTGGTGAGAGAAATTCTGTCCAACAAGTTTGGACACTACGGGAAGCAAAAGAGTAGCCGTTTTGGGAAGCTGCTAGCTGACGGGGTTGCAAGTCATGAAGGCGACAAATGGGCAAAGCACCGAAGAATCCTCAATCCTGCCTTTCACCATGAGAAGATAAAGGTACCTGTTCAATGAAATTTTGCAGCAGCAAGGGTGATGTAGGATAATGCACTCTTTGTATTTTCATTGATTAAAATTAAGTTATATACAGAACAAAAGAAAACAAACTCTTTGTGTAGATTGATAAGTGATAAGTAATGTTTCATTTTGCAGAGGATGCTGCCTGTATTTTCTGCCTGTTGCGAAGAAATGATTACAAGATGGGAGAATTCCATGCCTACTGGAGGATTATGTGAGATTGACGTGTTTCCTGAGTTCCAGAATCTAACTGGAGATGTCATCTCGAGAACAGCATTTGGTAGCAATTATCAGGAGGGAATGAAAATATTCCAGCTGCAAGGGGAGTTATGTGAACGGCTAATACAGGCTTTTCAGACACTTTTTATCCCAGGCTATTGGTAAGTTGTTTTCTTACACAAGCTGATATCATTTCAAGCAGCAAATAAGTAGTAGAAAATAGTAGCTGATTTCATACAGGCTTTTAAATGAAAGAGTTTATTGAAGAAAATAGTAGGCTGATCAAAGAAAAATTTGTCTTTTTGATGGTAAACTTAAACAGCAGCAATCAAGATTTTCTTTCCTATGCTGACATGTCAGACCATTTGCAGGTTCTTACCAACAAAAAACAACAGAAGGATGAGAGCAATTGATCGTGAAATCCGCATGATTCTACGAGGCATTATTGGGAAAAAAGAAAGAGCAATTAAAAACAATGAAGCTAGCAGCGATGATTTGCTAGGATTGCTGTTGGAGTCAAATATGCAACAAGCAAATGGGAAAGCAAATCTTGGAATGAGTATTGAAGATATAATTGAGGAATGCAAGCTATTTTACTTTGCAGGTATGGAGACAACATCAGTCTTGCTCACATGGACATTAATTGTGCTAAGCATGCACCCAGAGTGGCAAGAGCAGGCAAGGGAGGAAGTGTTGCATCACTTTGGAAGAACCAGACCAGATTTTGAGAACTTGAGTCGCCTGAAGATTGTAAGTGTGAAATTGATGCCTTGTGCACATTTTGCAGTGAAAACAAATACTCAGGAATTGAAAGGATTTTTTCCAGGATGATGTGATGTTTTAAGTCTAGAATGGCCGGAGTAATGTTCTTGATATTGTGTATTGTTTTGCAGGTAACCATGATTTTGTACGAGGTTCTTAGGTTGTACCCGCCAGCAATCTTCCTTGCGAGAAGAACTTACAAGGCAATGGAGCTTGGTGGCATCAGATATCCGGCAGGGGTGAACCTTATGTTGCCCCTTATCTTTATCCACCATGATCCCGATATTTGGGGAAAAGACGCAAAGGAATTCAATCCACAGAGGTTTGCTGATGGCATCTCGAATGCGGCAAAGCATCCGGCGGCGTTCTTCCCGTTTGGAGGGGGTCCTCGGATCTGCATCGGACAGAACTTTGCGTTGCTGGAAGCAAAGATGGCTCTGAGCACCATCCTCCAGCGCTTCTCGTTCGAGCTCTCGCCGTCGTACATCCACGCACCGTACACCGTGTTAATCCTGCAGCCGCAGCACGGTGCTCAAATTAGGCTGAAGAAGATATGAGCATGCTTTCTCATGGGGCAGAGAATTTACTTACGTGCTGTGTATAGTTTAAATTTTTAGCTTTCGGCTGAATAAAAATGCAACCAGGTTTACATGTTGTGTAATTTTTTATTTTGAAACACCTGAATGAATGTAAATGTAGTTTCAGTTGAACTGTCGTTTGCATATGCTGCCCAGGCCCAGGCGATGCCCATGGTGGCGACGCCGTCCCGGGTCTAAACGGGCAACAAGCTTACAGTATCATCCTACTCCTAGAAGTTCATGGAAATAATGCGATTTGTCCAGTTAAGCACAAGGAGAGAGGAGCAGGGGAAGTACCTGGCGGCGGTGGCGGCGCAATATTGGCGGAGAAGTCCCCGGAGGCTGCGTGTGGTTGGAGTCACGCCGCAGCGGCAGAAGTAGAGCGCTGCGCTGGCTTGGAGAGCGGCATCGGAGGAGGGAGTTCGAGCTGCGGCGGCGGGAGTCGAGCGGCGGCGGAGGAGGGAGTGAAGCGACGGCGGCGGGAGTGGCCGTCAAGATCTGCTTTTTCTTTTCTTTCAAACTGTCGGTGTGGCTTTTGTTTTGGACAACGCTAACGCCCACACATGTGGTGGGAGCCAAACCCGTCCACACGCCCTATAACACACAAACTATGCCATGTCACCGCATGCATGCATGTGTTTTTTTTTGATTTTTTGTTTTTAAAATGTTTTATCT
This sequence comes from Triticum aestivum, assembly GCF_018294505.1. NCBI lineage: Eukaryota > Viridiplantae > Streptophyta > Magnoliopsida > Poales > Poaceae > Triticum > Triticum aestivum. Next base: position 559,625,325 of record NC_057814.1, read on the forward strand.
TTTAAATGAAAAATCCGATTGAAGATCCGTTTTCATTATTAATTCCCTCGCGACGAGATTTTCGAAACTAGATCTCATATCAATATATTTCGACGAATTTTTTGTTAAAAATTTTCGTGTCTATTGCATATGAATTGCCATGATGTTTACACTAAAGTTGACATGATATGTTTAAGCTATTTCCTTCTACATTTAGAAATAAATTTTGACATATTATAAAACGGGGGAATTAAGAAACTAAACTTGCCATGCACCATAAACTAAAATTGCCATGATACATGCACTTAAAATTGTCATGGTTCATAAAAAAAATATTTTCATGGTCAAAGTACTGGAATTGTCATCATCAGAAAACTAAAATTGCCATGATCTACAAACTAAAATTGCCACATGGCAACTTTAGTTTAAGCACTATGGCGACTACAGTGTAAACATCATGGCAACTTTAGTTTAAGCACTATGGCGACTACAGTGTAAACATCATGGCAACTTTTGGGCAAAAAAAATTTCATCGAAACATATCAACATGGGGTCTAGTTTTGAAGATCTCATCGAGACGGATTTAATGGTGAAAACGGATTTTTAATTCGCTTTTTTAATTAAGAGATAAAACATTTTTAAGACGAAAACCAAAAAGATTTCTGCTGATGTCATTTGTTCATACGTGGCAAAATGAGTGGTGGTGGAGGCGTGTGGGCAATGTGCAAACGCCCACACGTGTGGGCGTTAGCCAAATCAACCACACGCCTCCATCGCCGTTCAATAGTTTCTGCATGAATCTTGGCACGTTTTGGCTGATTTTGTGTGCCACGTAGGACAAGTCGCGTGTGTGGTGTGTGAGAAAGTTTGCCCACACGCCGGTTGCCTCTCCGCGGTCAACGGTTGCCACTCGTTGGCGTGCGGTGGAACTGCTTTGCGCCCGCACGCCACGCCCGACTACGGTTGCCGTCAACCACGTCGCGCACTTCGCCCCCCTCCTCTCACGGTTCCATTTACTTTCCACTTCATTACTCACCCAACCCACCCCGTAGTTCATTCGATTGGAAGAGAAGGCGAGAGGAGAAGGCGACGGCGGAGGCGGAACAGTCGACGGCATTCGCGGCCGTCAGTTGGACTCGCCGGACCGGAGCGTCTTCGCCGGAGTGCCTGCAGATTGAAGGTAATGCTCCTTCCCTCGCTCACATTCCTTGCCTGCATTCTCCCCTCTCCTTCGTGGTCAATGTTCCGCTCGAGATTCATCGAGATTCAGGCAGATTCGCGATGCTCCGGCATTCCCGCCGGCGGCGGAGTCCTGTGCTTGCCGTTTTGGGTGACATTGCGCAGTTTCGTCGCCGCCGCAGTGGCTGTCATGCCGGTGTGGCTCGGCCTGTCCGTAGCCACATCCTGGTTCCGCCTTGGGATTGAGCCGACGTTTTTCTAGTCGTTAGTTATGTATTGTCTCGAAATGCTATTTGCGATTAGTGCAGGAAGTTTTTTGTTGATGAATTTCAGGTTATGATAGTTGCCAATGAACCCTAGATCTAGGTAGTTATATTTCAAAGTGTAGTATGAAGGTAGTCATGGCAGTTTCAGTAACTATCTGCACTGGATGGCAACTAATTTCCTGATCAACTGTGTCAGTTGCCACAAATATGTTTTCCATGTGGCAACTAGTTTTTGTGAACACACCCTGGCTGTTGCCATGCTGTAGGCATGTTAAAGTGTAGTATATAGGTAGTCATGACAGTTTCAACAACTATGTGCACTCGATGACAACTAATTTCCTATAAAACTGTTTCAGTTGCCACAAATATGCTTTCCATGTGGCAAGTATTTCTGTGAACACACTATGGCTGTTGCCATGCTGTAGACAGGATAATGTGGCAAATTCACTGTACTATAGACTCAATTTTTGTGTTTTGCCATGGTGACTTGTGATATCTGAACATATTTGGCCGTATTACATGGCAACTCATTTTTAATATGAGGTCAGTGTGTGAATTGCCACATTACAGGTTGTTCAGTGGATTTTTACAGCACCTTTTGAATTGTCTTGCATTTTAACATGGCAATTTCAACATAGTACATTTGCCTTCGAACATATGGCAACTCATTTTTGTATGAGGACAGGGTGTGAGTTTGCCACATTATATGTTTGTGTAGTGGAATATTTGTGCCTTTCTTTTGTACTATCTTGTGCTAACATGGCAACTTCAACATTTTGTTTTAAGTGCCTTATGATCTGTACATTTTTCAAATGAAGCCAACGTGTGTTTAGTTGCCACATTTCTTGTTGGACAATCATAGGGGGTGTGGGTGTTCACATGATATTGCCTAACCTTTTTGCTACTTTCAATTGAGCCCATGTGGCCAGTACATTCTGTCAGGTGGCAACTGCTTACTTCATACTTTCATTTTCACCCTGACATTTTGCTTTGTTCTTACCTCAGCACAATGGCTCGCGGCGACCATCAAGATGACGATGATGATTTCATGGAGTTACCGCAGCAGAATCGCGCAACTGGACAGACAAAAGATGGCGATGAGGTAACTTTTCCACCCCCCATATGTTTTGAATGTCACATTTAGTTCGCAATCATCTGTTAGGAACTAAATTTTCATGATACTGAAATATGGCAACAAATGATCATTTGTCTGTTTTTGCAGAAGAAGAAACGTTATCGCAATAGGGCTTCACAGGAACGCCTGACTATAATGACCGAGGGATTTACCGATGATCAGAAGGGAGTTGCTGCTGAGATGGGGATGCAGGCTCTCATGGACGTTCGGTGCAAGAACCTAGTGAACCCTGTATGCGACTGGCTCGATGAGGCTTACGATCCCGCCTCCAGGGAATTTGTGATTCCGGGACGTGGAAGACTCCCGTTGGACGAGGAATCCGTGTTCTGCACTTTGGGTGTGGCCCGTGGAGAAATCAAAGTCTCGTATGAGGTCAATAATAAGATTGAGGAAATATCGTTTGCCCGTTTGTTTCCTGGGATGACATCCATGCCGAACACGACTGTGTTGGCAAATTCGCTGGAGGGCATGAAAACCCATGGCGAGGTTTTTAAGATGAAGCTACTCATGTACCTTATCTCAGCTGTTTTTGCGCCTACCACATCTCTTCGCCCAAGCAACAAATGCTTCCCCATCCTGGTGAATGATCTATCTCTACGCCTTTATTCCTTCAATCTTTTTGACTCCGATGTCATCTGTAAGCTAGTTACTGCCAGTTATTTGATGTTTTTTTTCATTTGATTACTGATGCGGCAACTTCTTTGTCCTGAAATTTGCGTCGTGCAGGCCAAGCTGAAAGATGTGAAGAACATGAATTGTTGTAAGTTCATCGCGGACTTCCTGCATGATGCATTCTCAAACAAGATGTACCAGAAGGGTTGTCGACTCCATTTAATGGTATTCTTTCCATACTCCTTTGCAAACACTCTTACCACGTTGAATGTTTTCCCAAATCAACATGTCAGCTGTTGATAACTGTGAACCGTACAAGATCATGCATGGCAACCCGTTTTGTTTTCATTTGTTTGTATATGATTTTTGTTTACGTGTGAAGGCGACTTTTTGTTTAATCCATGGCATCTGTGGTTGCTCCCTACAAGGCAATATCATTTGTCAACAACATACAAAAAAATCATTTCATACATCCACTATCTGTTCATACAATATGCATGGCAACCATGATGTTGACCTTGTTGCAACTATCATCACAGCAAGATGCAACTGCCATCACATTTTTTGTTGCCATGTTGCATTTTTCATTCGGCAAACACATGGCAACTGGAGTGGATACAACATGGCAACTGCAGTTCAACCCACATGGCAACTTCAGTTGTTGTCACATGGCAACTACAGTGCATTACACCTGGCAACTGCAGTTGCCTCCACACGGCAACTCCCTAATTCTGCACCTACATTTCACATTCTACACCCTTTCTTTACACAATTAACTTGATGGCAACTAACACATTGTACATCATGATGGCAACTCTTTTTTTCTTCATCCCCATCAACTTGATGACTGCAGGAATACACAGTAGCTTCTTTTTTAACATAGCATGATGGCAACTGACATATTTTTTTCCTTTTTTATTGTGTACACCAGCTGATGTACGTCGATCGTCTTGATCTGTCCACCATTGACTTTACTGGGATAGGAGGTCCGCCACCTCCACATAAGTTTGCTGTCTCTGTGTGGACGTACAATGCTGTCAAGGCTGTGCTTGCCACAGACAAGATAACTGATAAGAAATATGGGAAACTACAGGTTAGTTCTGCCTCCTTTTTTGCACGACATTCTTCAATTTTCGATGCTACATAACATATGAAAAAATCCCCATATGGTAACTGTTTGTGGCTAACAAGATATGAATACCCTTGTTAGCCATGGCTGTCTGCGCATGGCACCCATGTCTGACGCCACATGGCAACTGCGCCATCCGTGTTGAAATTTCCATTCTCTCCCTCTTTTTTTTGCAATACATAAGTTGTTAGTTAGTGTTCCTTATTTTCTCTCTTACATCCCTAGTTGTTTTTGATGATTTCCAGCTGATGGCCAAGCATGCTATAACTACAGCGTGTTTGGTGGGCCTAAAAAATTTGGCAAGTGGATGGACGTGCACTCAGCTCCGTCTTGTCCTCCTGAGGTAATCAAGGATTTTTTTGTTTTCTCAAATTGTTTTTCTCTTCTTTTTTTTGATATATCTCTATGGTTGTTTTGGTTTATTTGATCCCGTTCACATGACTCCAATATGGTTGGTTACTATTGCTTCTTGTTTCGTGCACAGGCAAGGGCACCTGTTGAGCATCTAATTGGGCAGTTTGCTTCCGGAATGACCGGCTTGCTCGGGAAGTTGGTTGAGGTTTGGACGTCCCTTAATGGCTCTGACAGCAACGCGGTTGCGAGGCAGTTCACTCCATTTGTTGCAGAACGGACACATCGGCCAACTGGTTGCCATGGCCGATACGACTACAACAGCTCCCAGGAGCTTCCTGACACGCAAGATGAACTAGATGGAGATGCTGCTCTCGACAAGGACGATGATGATGACATGGAGAATGTGCAACATGACACCGATGATGATGAGCTTGTGGAAGTTTGTGCAGGTGGTAAGAAGGGCAAGGCTGCACCAGATGTCCCCCACCGGAGAAAGTCAAAGAACAGACCGCTGCGAGAGACAAGGGGGTGTCGCCCTCAAAGAGGGGGAGGGCTCCAGAGGATGTTGGGCAGGGCTCTCCTGGCAAGAGGTCTAGGACCGATCCCTTAGCTGCCAGGAGGAGGTTCGACATCCATTTTAGTGTCTTGTTTGTCTCTCCTTTTGAACAGACCGACCGCTTTTTTCCATTTTGTTTGCTAAGCGTGGCAATGATTTTCTTGACTGACACTTGGTACCTTTTTTTGGTCATTTTCTTACACGTGAAGTGAGGCGACAGCTGGTGGACGAGCAGTTATGAAGAAACAAGCACCAACGCCAACCCGTGTTTCTGCTCGTTTGAACAAGGGTGCCCCCATTGCTGGTGACACCCCTACCACTAGGTCATCTCCTCGTACGTCGACGTCCAACACAGGGGATCCTGTCGTGTTGGTAGACTTGAGGAAGACAGTCAAGAAGTAGGTTATCCCTGTTCTTTCAATGTCATAGTGCTCTATTTTTGCTTTTCAATGCAGCTGTCCAGCTTGCCACATGGGCTACTGCCATCAGTCCCACATGGCAACTGCTGTTTTCCCATGATATCTTTTTTTACTACATGGCAACTCCTGCTTGTCCTGCATGGCAACTGCTAAGTAGGCTACATGGCAATTCTTATTCTACCTATATGGCAACTACCACTTTCCACTGTCTTCCAGCCCCCTCCCCCCTACCTTGTCTTTGTGTGCTCATCCCATACCTAGTTCTGAAATGGCAGCTCTGGTACATCACACATTTTTTCATTTTTCAAGATGGCTACCATGGCAACTATTTTTGTTTAATTTTTAACACTGTTCACGTGTTTTTTTGCAGGGTGAAGAAGATTACCACACGCGTGACCAAGCAGAACCCCAGAGACCCACTCGAACGCATACACTCAAAGCTGTCGACAGGTGGTAACTTAGATTCTCATGAGGCGCGAGTTGACAAAACTGCTGCTGCACCGTCCACTATTCCCACTAGCTCTGATGCAAGCAGCCAACCATCTCCGCCGGTTGCAGATGTGCAGGCTACAACAACAGGCATCCGCACATCTGGAAGTGATGAGTCCGTATCTGCCAGGACTGCTGAGATATTGCCCACTCTGCTGGCAATGAAGGATGCTGCTGTGAGCCATGCCACCCGATCAGCAAGTGTTGAAGTGGACGCCCCCGAGATCAACCTAAGCAAGGAAGATTCCCGCTCATCCGATACAGATTCCAAGCGCGTGGGTGGTGGCACTTCTGCGTCCACGAAAGAAGGGGCTGAGGCGACAGTTCAGACTGATATGCCATCCACAGGTGAGAGTCTTGGCACAACAGCTCCAGCTTCTGGTTTTCCATAGGTTGCTAAGGCGACCGTTTCGCGAGATGGTCTTCCACCTAGGCGTTGTAGCCCCCACAAGCAATCAGCAGACATACCCAACGCACCAGCTATAGCTAGGAGCAGCAGAGATGACTCTGGTTACGTGCCTGTGTCCACACTGTTCCCACCACCTGCCAAAAGCAATGTTATGGAGAAAACGGAAGTCCGGAGTACAACTGACCCAGGTGGCAAGTCGGGCACGACTGATGGAGGTGAACGTCTGGAGCAGACTGCGTCTTTACCCGCCGTGGAGAACTCCAACTTAAATCTACGCACTTCTAAGCTCCCAGTCAACATTGGTGTCCCCTACAGCCCAAACAAGAAGATTGGCAAGAAAGTTGCGACTGATACCGCTGACCACACGCCCCGCCCTACTAATAAGCCTGACGATTCTGCAGCAGACGAGGCCGAAATGTTTGTTGATCTTTCACCCCCGGATTCTGCCCCGCAAGTTGTTCGTGGTCCGGCTAGTAGGCAGGAGAGGCACCCAATGGCCTTCACCCCACCGAGCTTTACCTTGGCATCTGATAATCCCCAAGTGCAAGGAATCATCGTAGCAATTTCCAAAGGTGGAAGTGATAAGTATGGAGTGTCGAACCCACAAGGAGCTAAAGGTAAGATCAATATTCTCTCAAGCCCTATCTGCCACTGATATGACTCTACGTACACCGAACGTTTGCTTCCAACTAGCAACGAGAATAGAACTATGTTGTGGGTATGAAGAGGATAACTTTGTATGATATCGGAGAGCTAAAATATAAAAGTAGGTGTTGTTATCATAAAGTTAGAATATAATACTAAATATTATAAATAGCGAGTGTGGAATAATGGTGGATCGGTGTGCGGAATTATCCTAGGCAATTGTTAACAAGACCGGTAGTCGTCATTGCAATTTCATATGAGGGAGAGGCATAAGCTAACATACTTTGTCTACTTGGATCATATGCACTTATGATTGGAACTCTAGCAAGCATCCGCAACTACTAAAGATCATTAAGGTAAAACCCAACCATAGCATTAACATATCAAGTCCTCTTTATTCCCATATGCAACAATCCCCTTACTCGGGTTTGTGCTTCAGTCACTCACCAACCCACTATAAGCGAATCATGAACGTATTGCAAAACCCTACAACGGGAATCCCTCATGCTTGCGCGACACGGAGGGCACCATAGGACAGAACCAAAATAAAACATACAACTCGTACCAATCTAGATCATCAATCAACCCAAAGACAAAGGATATCTACTCAAAACATCATCGGATGGCAACGCATCATTGGATCATAATATGTGGCATAAAGCACCATGTTCAAGTAGGGATTACAGCGGGGTGAGGGAGAGTGGACCGCGTAAAAGAGATGAGGATAGTGATCATGATGGTGATGTTGATGAAGACGATCACCGCAGCGATGATTCCCCTCCCGATGGCACTCCGGTGCCACCGAGAGAGAGGAGGAGAGGTTCTCCCCCTTGTGCTTCCTCCTCCATGGCCTCCCCCCCAGAGAGGGCCTAGATTGATTTCTCGTGGCTACAGAGGCTTGCGGCGGCGGAACTCCTGATCTAGGTTAATTTTCTGAGGTTTCTGTATTTATAGGAATTTTTGGCGTCGGTCTCACGTCAAGGAGGTGCCCGAGCTGTCCACGAGGCAGGCCCACGCGCCCAGGGGGGTGGGCGCGCCCCCCACCCTCGTGGCAGCCTGGGACTCTTCTGGCCCAACTCCGATGCTCCGTGGTCTTCTTTTGGTCCATAAAAAACATCAAAAATTGGCACGTCAATTGGACTCCGTTTGGTATTCCTTTTCTGCAAAACTCAAAAACAAGGAGAAAATAGAAACTGGCACTGGGCTCTAGGTTAATAGGTTAGTCCCAAAAATCATATAAAATAGCATATAAATGCATATAAAACATCCTAGATTGATAATATAATAGCATGAATACTTCATAAATTATAGATACGTTGGAGACGTATCAGCATCCCCAAGCTTAATTCCTGCTCGTCCTCGAGTAGGTAAATGATAAAAGAAATAATTTATGAAGTGTGAATGCTAGCAAGTGCACAAGTTTGATCAATGATAATTTCACTCACTTTTTCTAGCATCAATATATGTCATAATAGTAGCTCATCATATAAAACTTTTCATGATCAAGTAACAAGCTATTCACATGTTAAAGTACAGATCATAAACTTTCTTGAAAACTAACAAACAGTGCTCTTAGTCATCAAACAATTGCAATTCATCTTATTTTCAGGAAGGGTCTATGTCAGAGCTTTGATTCAGCAAACTCCACATACTCTACTATCATTTAATCTTTCACAATTGCTAACACTCACGTGATATTTATGGGTTCAAAGTTTTAATCGGGCACAGAGAAAGATAGGGGCTTATAGATTCGCCTCCCAACCTTTTACCTCAAGGGTAATGTCAACAATAATAGTTCATGATAACTTACATCCAATTAGATATATATATCAGGATCTTTCCAACACAATGTGCTTGCCAAAGGATAAAATGTAAAAAGGAAAGGTGAAGATCACCATGACTCTTGCATAAGGTAGAAGAATAAAAGTAAAAGATAGACCCTTCGCAGAGGGAAGCAAAGGTTGTCATGCGCTTTTATGGTTGGATGCACAAAATCTTAATGCAAAAGAACGTCACTTTATGTTGCCTCTTGTGATAGAGACCTTTATTATGCAGTCCGTCGCTTTTATTTCTTCCCTATCACAAGTTCGTATAAAGCTTATTTTCTTCGCACTAATAGATCATACATATTTAGAGAGCAATTTTTATTGCATGCACCGATGACAACTTACTTGAAGGATCTTACTCAATCCATAGGTTAGGTATGGTGGACTCTCATGGCAAAACTAGTTTGAGGGGTATCCGGAAGCACAAGTAGTATCTCTAGTTGGTGCAAAGAATTTGGCTAGCATGAGAGGGAAAGGCAAGATCAACATGTTGGATGATCCATGACAATATACTTTATTTCGGATATAAGAAAACATAACCCATTACGTTGTCTTCCTTGTCCAACATCAACCTTTTAGCATGTAATATTTTAATGAGTGCTCACAATTACAAAAGATGTCCAAGATAGTATATTTATATGTGAAATCTCTCTTCCTTCAATATTCTTTCATGAATTGTTCAAGTGACCAATTCTACGTTTGCTGACTTCCAATGAGTTCACTACCTATACTTATTATGTGTGAAGTCATTACTCCCCATGTTATAAGCATATGAAACATATATAAATTCAGATTTATGACATTCAATTCATTCAACCTTTTACTCATAGGATATACGTGAAGCACGTGAGTTATTAACAAACTACTCCAAAAAGATACGAGTGAAGAACAATGAGTAGTCAAATAATTAACTAGCCATGGGAGGATTCTTTTTCATTCAATATTTCAGATCCAATGATTTTATTCAAACAGCAAGTAAAATTGAAAACACGCTCCAAGCAAAACACATATCATGTGACGAATAAAAATATAGCTCCGAGTATGGTATACCGATAGTTTTGGAGACGAAAGAGGGGATGCCTTCCGGGGCATCCCCAAGCTTAGGTACTTGAGTCTTCCTTGAATATTACCTTTGGGTCCCTTGGGCATCCCCAAGCTTAGGGTCTTTCCACTCCTTATTCTCCTCATATCGATATCTCACCCAAAGCTTGAAAACTTCAATCACACAAAACTTAACAAAACTTCGTGAGATAGGTTAGTATGATAAAGAGTAAACCATTCACTTTGGTACTGTCAAGGACAAGTTTCATAATTGTTCTCACACAATGCCTACTGTACCATATCATTTCTACAATTTATATTGAGAAATATAAGTCATAGAAACTAGAAAACAAGCAAACTATGCAATGAAAACAGAATCTGTCAGAAACAGAACAGTCTGTAATGATCTGAACATAAACCATACTTATGCTGCTCCAAAAATTATGAAATAAATTGGTGGACGTGAGGAATTTGTCTATTAATCTTCTTCAAAAATAATCAACTCAAAATCATTCTTCCGTAAAAAATGACAGCTAATCTCATGAGCGCAAAGTTTCTATTTTTTACAGCAAGATCACATTGACTTTCTCCCAAGTCTTCCCAAAGGTCTTACTTGGCACTTTATTGAAACAAAAGATATAAAACATGATTAATACAGTAGCTTAATCATTCAAACACACAAAAACAGGAAGGGTAAATATTGGGTTGTCTCCCAACAAGCGCTTTTCTTTAATGCCTTTTAGCTAGGCATGATGATTTCAACGATGCTCACATAAAAGATAAGAATTGAAACATAAAGAGAGCATCATGAAGAATATGACTAGCACATTTAAATCTAACCCACTCCCTATGCCTAGGGATTTTGTGAGCACACAATTTATAGGAACAAGAATCAACTAGCATAGGAAGGCAAAACAAGTATAACTTCAAAACTTTAAGCACATAGAGAGGAAACTTGATATTATTGCAACTCCTACAAGCATGTATTCCTCCCCATAATAATTTTCAGTAGCATCATGAATAGCAACTTTTTTTCTCATAATCAATTGTAACCTCTTCCGAAATAGTGGAATCATTACTAGCTAAAGTTGGCACTCTTCCAAATCCACTTTAAATGATAGTATTATTCATGCTCCAAAAGATATAAGTGAAGTTCATGGAGCATTCTATAATTAACATAGACTAACCAATATCCAAGCTCAAAATATATAAGTGAAGCACACGAAGCATTCTATAAAACCATACTCAAAAGATTTAAGTGAAGCACAAAGAGCAATTCTATAAGGTCATACTTAAAAGATATAACTGAAGCACCTGAAGTATTCTATAAATCAACGAAGGGCTATCTCATGCTAGCATGGTTCTTAAAGGAAAAACAAAAACACAAAGGACACAAATCATGTGAACAAAACAAAAACCGAGGTATACCGATATTTGTTGAAGAAGAAAGATGGGATGCCAACCGGGGCATCCCCAAGCTTAGATGCTTGAGTATCCTTTGAAATGTTTACTTGGGGTGCCTTGGGCATCCCCAAGCTTGACCTTTTGCCTCTCTTTATTCTTCTCATATTGATAGCTCCTCGATCTTCGAACACTTCATCCACACAAAACTTTAACAAAATTTTTGTGAGATCCGTTAGTATAATAAAGCAAATCACTACCTTTAGGTACTGTTGCAAACTTATTCTTTATTTATATTGGTGTTAAACCTACTGTATTACAACTTCTCTATGGTTTGTACCCCCTGATACTAGCCATAGATTCATCAAAATAAGCAAACAACACGCAAAAAACAGAATCTGTCAAAAGCAGGACAGTCTGTAGTAAAATGGAAGTTTAGTAAACTTATGTAACTCCTAAAATTATGAAATAAACTTGACAATTTTAATAATTTGTACAGAAGTAATGTGCAAAAAGTTTCAGACCCATTTGACTTCCCAGTAAAAATGTAAATTCACGCACTACAGCCGAAGTTTCTGTTTTTGTTCTGCACATAGTAAACAAGCAATCTAATCATCCTAAAACCAAAGCTTAGCACATTATTTTTATAATACAATGGATATACACAAGGGGATAATTATTTACAGAGAAACTTCCATGAAAAATTCTACATTGTTTCCGTGAGCATGAACACAAGTGCTCAAGGTCGACCCTCACTTCTTCAATGCATAACTTTCCAATCACTTCTCTTTTTGAAAAACTTTTTAGGCATGAGAGGCAAGTAATTTTTTTTGGTATTTTCATTCTTAAATTTTTTATGTATGTTTCACCCACAACTAAACAGAAACAAAAAGAAAAAAAATCTACTTAGTGAAGAAAGCAAACAAGCACACACGAGAATATCAACCCCACGCTATTGCTCCCTGGCAACGGCGCCAGAAATAAGCTTGATAATCCCCAAGTGCAAGGAATCATCGTAGCAATTTCCAAAGGTGGAAGGGATAAGTATGGAGTGTCGAACCCACAAGGAGCCAAAGGTAAGATCAATATTCTCTCAAGCCCTATCTGCCACTGATACGACTCTACGTACACAGAACGTTTGCTTCCAACTAGCAACGAGAAATAGAACTATGTTGTGGGTATGAAGAGGATAACTTTGTATGATATCGGAGAGCTAAAATATAAAAGTAGGTGCTGTTATCATAAAGTTAGAATATATTACTAAATATTATAAATAGCGAGTGTGGAATAATGGTGGATCGGTGTGCAGAATTGTCCTAGGCAATTGTTAACAAGACCGGTAATCGTCATTGCAATTTCATATGAGGGAGAGGCATAAGCTAACATACTTTCTCTACTTGGATCATATGCACTTATGATTGGAACTCTAGCAAGCATCCGCAACTACTAAGATCATTAAGGTGAAACCCAACCATATCATTAACATATCAAGTCCTCTTTATTCCCATACGCAACAACTCCCTTACTCGGGTTTGTGTTTCAGTCACTCACCAGCCCACTATAAGCGAATCATGAACGTGTTGCAACACCCTACAACGGGAATCCCTCACGCTTGCGCGACACGGAGGGCACCATAGGACAGCACCAAAATAAAACATACAACTCGTACCAATCTAGATCATCAATCAACCCAAAGACAAAGGATATCTACTCAAAACATCATAGGATGGCAACACATCATTGGATCATAATATGTGGCATAAAGCACCATGTTCAAGTAGGGATTACAGCGGGGTGCGGGAGAGTGGACCGCGTAAAAGAGATGAGGATGGTGATGATGATGGTGATGTTGATGAAGACGATCACCGCGGTGATGATTCCCCTCCCGATGGCAGTCCGGTGCCACCGAGAGAGAGGAGAGGTTCTCCCCCTTGTGCTTCCTCCTCCATGGCCTCCCCCCTAGATTGGGAGAGGTTCTCCCTCTGGTCCTTGGCCTTCATGGTGATGATGGCCCCTCCGGGATCGTCCTCCATGGCCTCTGGTGATGATGGCCCCCTTCGGCAGGGTGCCAGAGAGGGCCTAGATTGATTTCTCGTGGCTACAGAGGCTTGCGGCGGCAGAACTCCTGATCTAGGTTAATTTTCTGAGGTTTCTATATTTATAGGAATTTTTGGCGTCGGTCTCACGTCAAGGAGGTGCCCGAGCTGTCCACGAGGCAGGCCCACGCGCCCAGGGGGTGGGCGCACCCCCACCCTCGTGGGCAGCCCGGGACTCTTCTGGCCCAACTCCGATGCTCCGTGGTCTTCTTTTGGTCCATAAAAAATCATCAAAAATTGGCACGTCAATTGGACTCCGTTTGGTATTCCTTTTCCGCAAAACTCAAACACAAGGAGAAAACAGAAACTGGCACTGGGCTCTAGGTTAATAGGTTAGTCCCAAAAATCATATAAAATAGCATATAAATGCATATAAAACATCCTAGATTGATAATATAATAGCATGAATACTTCATAAATTATAGATACGTTGGAGACGTATCAGCATCAGTCAAGATCAACTAGTGGCGCACGATCCTATGCCAGTTGCCTTTGCTTTCCCGGCAGGCATGGCCCCAATGATGGCACAGCCAATGGCTGAGGGCAGGAAGGCTGTGAAGTTTGCAGAGCCGATTGCGCAAGGTACATTTTTTCTGCGTTCATCATTTTGTTGTACACATTTTTTACTCTGAATGTTGTCCAAAGCCTTTTTTGGCTACTCACTGGATGTGGCAAATGTTATCTGATGAACATGGCAACTGGATTTTGCTGCACAATGTCACCTACATTTTGTTGCCATGTTGCATTTTTCACTCGGCAAGCACATGGCAACTAGAGTTGATACAACATGGCAACTGCAGTTCAAGCCACACGGCAACTGCAGTTCAACCCACATGGCAACTGTAGTTGTTGCCACATGGCAACTACACTTCATTACAACTGGCAACTGTAGTTGCCTCCACATGGCAACTCCCTAATTTTGCACCTACATTTTCACATTCTACACCCTTTCTTTGCACAATTAACTTGTCTTATTTCCAGATACCCTAACCCACTTTTCTGATCATTGCAACCACTCCTGAGGAGATTACGCCGCCACTTGATGAAGCTTACCGCAGGATTGAGGAGGCAGCACTATAGAGGAGGTCCTCACGAGGTCAGGGGCAATCAAGTTCTAGCATGCATACTGAGTCCGTATCTGAGGATACAGTTAGAAGTGCCACCCCTGGTTCTGTGAGGCAGCATAGGGTGGTTCACGCACCACCTGCGGATGACTATGAGCCAGAAGTCAAGGCCACAAAGGATCAGAACCAGCTGTACAAAATTGTCAAGTGCTTTGGAAATGCGAGGTCCAACAGCAAGCACATGAAGGAGTTGAAAGCGTAATGACCACACCGCATAACCCCTCATTTGCTTTCCTTTTTTACTTTTCTTCCTTTTTGCTATTCTATAGATGCTCTGTTTTACGAATTATTTCTTTTTTATTTAGTAGACATGATTCTTTCATGTTATATCATTTTCATACAGCTCATGTTTGGACAGAACCAAGATCATACAATGTGATGTGACGTACGTTGACCTGGGTGATCTTGCCGAGTCTGTGAGGCCACTCGGCAAAATGTCAAAGAATGTAGTTGCATGTGGGATTGACTTCATCAACAGGCATATGGATATGTCTCCCGACAAAACAATCATGCAGTACAGCGTGACCTGCAAAATATGGGATGGTGACTTCCACCACAAAATAGTGAGGAAGCATTTTGCTGCGCATGGTGATTTCAAGCTCACAATGAAGAAATATGTGAGTATTTCCTCCCCCTTTTGCACATTCCCCCCTTGGTATGTTTTTGCCAGTAGATATGCTTCACATGTGGGTTACACCCTGTTCTGTGACAGGTGTTTCATGTGGCAACAGCTGCCATGTAAAATGAGTTTTAATTTGTTTCTTAATGCAAGTTATGTGGCAACTCCAACTACAATACTGGGCAACTTAGTCCATACATGGATGGCAACTTCTTTCAATTACACAGTGCAACTACCCATTTTCTACTATGGTGTACTTTTTTGGACACATGTTGCTTCTTTGTCATTCATGTGCCTTCTAGTGCAACTGGCGATGTCCTTAGACATCATTTTTCCAACTACATCATTTCTGTTCTTGATGTGAACTCTGCTTTTTTCCTTCATTTATTTTTACTTGCAGGTCATGTTCCCCATGTTCCAGGAGCTTGCACCACAGGACCCACATGGCAAGTGTGGTCACCACTAGGCAATTTGCCTTGACCTCAAGAATCAACGAGTTGAGGTGCTTGATTCAGTGCGTTCAGAAGCTGATGTAGACCTTACTACGCATGTTGAATACTTCATCAACAACCTCAAAGAGACATGGAACCGTCACTACGAAAACTCAAAGGTCCAGATCAGACATTTTCCAATCGAGCACGTTGCGACTACGAAGTAAGGAAACGGGTAATTACTATATTTTTTTTATGTGTCCTCTACACCAATGCTAACCCTCTTTGTCACATCTTCATTGAAGTTTATGATTTTTCTCTGTTTTCTTGAGTTCACCTGATTCTTTTGTTTTATAGGCACGACTGTGGCTTTCACCGTTGGAATACCTTGCTAAGTGGGAAGGTCGACGGCTCCCTGTCGTCACAGCTGCAATGGTCGTCGAGCTTCGCAAAATTTACACATGGAACTGGTTGATGAATGAAGATTTCAACACGCGGTCCAATGCACGAGAGTTTATAGTGGAAGCTGTAAAGAAAGCCACCAAGAAGTACAAGTGATCACGTGGTGCTCCACACCGAACGCCTACCTTACATTCTGTTGCCGAGGAATGTAAGGTATTACCTTGTTCCTTTTCAAAACTATGTCCGTGTAATATGCTATGACCGCATCTCCCCGTAGCCTAGTATATAGTGGTGGCGTGTGAGCGACATTTGAATAGTTTGTAATATATGTGTGGATGTGAACCTACTTAGGTGTGACAGTAGATATGTTTATGTGCTTTCAGTATTATTACGCGTTTGTGGGTTGGCAGTACCAGTTTGGTGTTTTGACTGCGTCGTTGATGTCTGAAAACATGGCAAATGTAGTTGATCAGTCATGGTTAGCGAAAGTTATCGTTCTTTCTCATTTGTCTTTTTGGTTTTTTTGCAGTGCTAACTGTATCGGCTAGCAGGGTAGTTTGTACGCAGTCGTACCCTTACGGTTTTTGCACGTGATCGTTTCAACTTGTTTTCCATAGTTTCCACACAATACAATATGTGTGGACTAAAATGTGTTGACTGCACACGGAAATCTACACGATGGCAGACTCAGTATAAATGACATGGCACATTCAGTACAACTAACATGGCAGATTCATTAGAAAAGGCGTGGCAGATTCAGTAGAACAGGCATGGCAGACTCAGTTGAAATAACATGGCAGATTCAGTAGAAAATGCATGGTAGATTCCGAAGAAATAACATGGCAAATTCAGTACCACACATGTGGCAACTGCAGTCATTGATTCATGGCATTTCCTTTTCAGATTCTGATTCGCCTAAAGAGTCATTCTACCATTTTTACAATTTTTAGAACATCTAGCTTGCAAAAAATGTCACCAACAACCAAGTCACAGTGCTCCAATGTTGCTTACGGATTGCCCGTCCCTTTCTTTGTTTTCTTGTGCTTTGCTTGAATCTCCAATCCCGATTTGTATCTTATCTCTTTTGGACGCCCCTTTGTGATGGAATGGGGCGGGTTACTGACCTGGGTTTGTGTGCTTGTTGTTCCAGATCCTACCTCCGAGTTTTCAGATGATGGCCCCGTGGACGAAGGCACACTTGTGGTACGGGGGAACCTATGTAAGGCTTCCTCAGCTTTCCTCTTCTTGATCTCATCAAGCTCTCTTTTCAGGGCCTTCCTGTGTTTTTCTGCGACCCTTGCTGTCTCATCGCTCTTGCACGCTTCATCTATTAGCTCAGCATAGTTCTTTGTCAACACAACGTGCCTCACGACATCCATGGTTGACTCTGGTCTCTCATCATGCACAGCCAAAACTGCATTTGATGTTTGCGGCCCCAATGCGTCGTCAGTGTCCCAAGTCCATCGCCGCCGTATGAAATGGCGGGGCATTCATGTCACCGCGTTCACGTCCATTACTTTCAGTATGTGACAGCACACAATCCCGTCCCGTTCGAATTTGCAGCATTGGCAGTAGTATTCGCCTTCGCTTATCAAGGCATTTACAAAGTAGTTCCTCCCCTTGTCTGGGTCTTCAGGTTCTGAATCCGACATGCCCATGATAGAACACACCTTGAACGTATGTTCGTCCACCTGGAAAGCCGTGTACATGCTGGCACGCTTTATTTCTTCCTGGAATCTGCAAGTTTTGTGTGGTTTTGTTAAACTCTTGTGTGATGTTTTTTGTAGCACCTTATGTTGTTGTAGGCTGTAATGTAGGAAAGGCATCTAAAATGAATGATGGCTGTGGCATCTGCATGATATTTTTTTCACATGGAAAATGCATAACACTTTTAATTGGCATGTGCATTCCATACCATCATGGCCAATGAAAGTACAGATCGTTCAAACATGGCAACTACAGTTCATTACACATGGCAACTGCAGTTGAGTAAACATGGCAACTGCATTTCATTAAACATGGCAACTGGAGTTCATTAAACATGGCAACTATAGTTGAGTAAACATGGCAATTTCATAACATCTTTAATTGGCATTTGCATGGCATACCATCATGGCCAATGGAAGTATAGTTCATTAAACATGGCAACTGCAGTTCATCAAATATGGCAACTGCAGTTGAGTAAACATGGCAACTGCAGTTGAGTAAACATGGCAACTGTAGTTCATTAAACATGGCAAATTGTAGTTCATTAAACATGGCAAACTGTAGTTCATTAAACATGGCAAACTACATATCATGGTTACTCTGTACTTGATGGCTACTTTCAATAAATCATCATTTTCAAATAAGCTTTTCAACTGCATTGCATTCCACATGGCACCTACTACCTTCATGCTTGTGCAAATAAGATTGTAACACAACTGACTTACTTGTTAAAAATCTTGTTGGTGTATATCTTGCTCATCTGCCTCTCCATCGGTAAATACGTTAGCAATTTTGGCTGCTTGAGCGCGGTGTTTGCTTCTTGCTATAGCTCAGATCCCAGTATTTTTTGTTGCAAAGCGGAGTATTGCTTGGCAAACTGCAGCAATGAGTTGCCAGGGCTCACGTACCGCTTCAAAACAGCATTGAACCCCTCGCTGCGCTGCGTAGTCTGCAGAAACGGGAAGAAGCACTGCATGAAGTAGGCCGGCACCCAGTACATTCGCTTCTCCCACAGGCTAGCAAGCGTCTCGTTGTCTTACACTTATGTTTCAATCATAGCCATCCAACTCCTTTCAAACTCCTCCACCGTCAAGCTGTGGTCCACGCACAGCTCGAATGCCTTGTGCAGCTCTGGACGGTCAGCAAAGAACGGTCCTAGCGTCTCCTCAACCTTCTTTATAATGTGCCACTTGCAGTGCCTATGCACTGCGAACGGAAAGACCTCATCTATGCCTGCACGCATGCTAAAATCCTGGTCTGTTATTATGTTCATCGGAGCAAGTCCACCCATGCACTCCAAGAAAGTCTTGAACAACCAAGTGTACCCATCCGTGTCTTCGTTCTGAACGAGCCCGCATCTGAACTGCAATGACTGATTGTGGTTATTTATTCCTATGAATGGAGCGCATGGCATCTTGTACATATTAGTGAGATATGTCGCGTCGAACGAAATGCAATCTCGGAAATGTTTGTAGCCTCTTCTTGCAGCACCATCCACCCAATACATGTTCCTGACACGGTCCTCATCGTCCAATCTTATCCTGTAGAAGAAATCTGGATCTTCCTTCGCTTTCTCATCGAAGTAGGCTATCATGGCTTCTATGTCAGCCAACCTGCTCTCTCTACGGTACTTTGCCTTTAGGTTTGTGACGTCTGCCGGTATGTAGGGCATGCTACTCAGAGTCCCATTTTTGCTGTGGATGAGGGATAGTATTTGGACCATTCTTGATGGACCGACGTTACAATCATGTAGCAGCTTTATGAATTTCTTCTTGAGGGGGGTGAATCCTCTGTGGGCGGTCAGAAATTTTACCAGGTCAAACTTCTCTATGAGTTCGTGGTTGTGCTCGTCAAAATATTTAGTGACCACCCACCGTGCTCCATCTACGTTCAGCTTACACCGGACAGGGCATTCCGTCTTGACAATGACACCTCTCTTTCGTTCCGGAACGACAGCCGCAACACCTTTCCCCTTCTTGTTCCTTCGTGCCTTGTAGCACCTCATCTCACCTCTGCTGTACTCGTTAGTTTTTTTAATTTTCCTATGGTATTCGGTGTTGACCGCAAACCCATGGAACTTTGCATATGTCTGGTAGAATTCCATTGCATCTTCAAACGAATCAAATCTCTGCCCAACATACGGTGGCTGAGGTACCATGATTTCTGATTGCCCACCATCTTCATCCCCTTGTGCTTCATCATCAGTTTCATCATTCACTTCAGTATCGGCGGCTGTTTCATCTGCTTGAGTGTTGCTTGTGCTGGCGTGCAAAGGTGTGCTTGTCGGCATTGCTGGAACGATTGCCATTTCCGGCACTGACTCGGCATTGTTTGTGGCATGATTGTTGGCTGGCTGGTGGAACGCGTCTTCCGTGCTCTCAGAGCTCGCCGCAGTAGATGTCCCCGCGCCGCTGTTGATTGTAGTTGAAGGTCCAGCAATAAAAAAACAGGTACGAGCGTAAGATTTTGCTTGAATGGCATGTTTATCGTAACGGAGTACAACAACTGCATGCGATTTTGCATGACATCATTCACATAGCAAGCCGTGAATCTGCATATGGACATGCATGGCAACTGTAGTTCTCCAGTAATGGCAGCTACAGTCCAACAAACATGGCAACTACTGTTGCCAATACATGGCAACCAGCTTCTTTTAGCATCAAACCTTGGATTCTATAGCCATGGCAGCTACAGTCCAACATACATGGCAACTACTGCTGTCAATACATGGCAACCAGTATATTCTAGCATCGAAACTTGTATTCTAGGCTTGAGCTCAATAGACATGTGATCAATCATGAATGTTGCACACACTCTTATAGCAATTGGCAAATCCCGAAGACAATATATGAATCCTTGCACACGACCACTTGGTAGCATTTTTGTTTGTTTTTTCCACCACCACCGTTAAAAATCTAATTTTCCACACATGCTAATCCCACAAAAGCAAAAGCAGTACTGCTTTCTGGTTCACTCAATTTTTTACCTTGTTGTGCCGCATGTGCCGATCTTATATGGTCTGTCATTCCAATTTGATGTGCTCTATCTGCAATAGCGCTGTCCTGCAACTGTGAACCTTGCCATGAGACGTTTGCCGGTGTGGTTCCACCGTAACAACCTGCGATCATGGCAGCAGTTGGTCATTGCATGTCAACTGTAGTTTGTTCAACATGACACATGTAGCGGTGCATCCATGTCACACATGTTTGTTCACACGTGTCATCCACACTTGTTTTAGACATTTGCAATCACATATTATGACACATGGCAACTCTAGTTGTCCAGTCATGGCAACTGCAGCTGTCCGTGCATGGCAACTACAGCTGTCCAGGCATGGCAACTACAGCTGTTAGCTATGTTACTTTCTCCTAATTGACTGTCCACAACTTCACTTCATGTACTCACCAGTGTACGACGTTGATGGCAGGTACATGGTTGCCGCCCGATGCCACGTGCTGCATGAAGGTCCTACATTTTTCCGACGTAACTCGTGAGTCTTTTGCCATCCTTGCAAGTTTAATTTCATGTCCACAACAGTAAGTTTCTTTTTCGTATGCGTTACCTTGATTTGCCACATTAACTACTTGAAGTTGGTTGCCCGTACATTTGTCAGCATTAGCGCCCTGTGACTGAACTTGCCATGGTGCCCCACTGATTGTGGTTTGGTCATAAGAACTTGCTAAAAATGAGATTGCAGGACATAAGTAGAATGACATCTTCATCGTCACGAACATGGCAACTGTTTCGTTTTTGTTTATCATGCATCGTACCGATGCTCGCGTACTGCTCTAGTAGTGGCAGCAACGGCCCCACAGAAATGAGTTGATTGTACTCTGCTGCATCCCAAGGGGGCGTTTCTGGCCTTTGAGAAAACCAAGGATCAGTGTCGTCTTCGTGATTCATTCTTCTGCTTTTTTTCTGCCACTGTGTTGTCAGTCACTGCATTAACAAGAACGCATCAACAATCCGCAAAAAGCATTATTGTTGTTCGCACGCAGAAGATAATACGGCAATATTATCACATTTCTTGCGTATGCAACCAACACATCATGGCAAGTAGGACATGCACATTCATTCTTTTTCCTGAATTCTGGATGCCAGCTATCACTTTGAAGCGATGGCAACAGACAATACAATAGGATGGCAAGCAACAAGATAACATGGTGGCAACTAATGACAACGATAGATGGCAACTGTTGTTACATACAAGTGGCAATTATTTTTCCTCTCTTCCTTTGTCAAATTTCTCCTTTCCCTCCCTATTTCTAGTGGCTCCTACGCATCCTTCCTTACCAACTACTCGCACCTACCCAACCCAGAAGCATAGCTCAACTCTAGAACAGTACATGGCAGATCTGGTGTATGTTGGTGGGCAAACGCGAATACACACAAATCTGTAAGATTTTTGCACTGAGAATGAGCGCGGTGGATCCAGTCGCCATCTTTTGTGGGAAAATTTGCAATTTCAAATTTGTGGGCAGAAGAAGGACGGGAAACAGAAGGAAATCGGGGATCCG